>NC_026001.2:29878492-29948311 GCF_000442705.2 Elaeis guineensis
TCGGCCATGACGACATCAAGGATCCCGCCACAGCTTGTGACGATAGCTCTGCCCTCTTGACCGATATCATCCCACCTTGCTACTCCGAAATTCTCGGGCAGATTACCTTTACCGGCGGCCCCCGTTATTAAACCCCTGTTGTTGAAGGAATTCTTTCTTGAGCCTCCTTTGAAACGACGGAGATCCTCAGCGGCCACTTGATGACTGACGAACTCACCGGCCGCTGTTCTCCTCCTCGCCTTCCTCCAGGCCCTATACATCCCTTCGAGGATGGCCTCCAGAGTGGAGGGCATGACGTGGGAACCCCTTAGAGAAGAATCGAGGGGCTGAAGACAGCGAGGGCTGGTGCGGAGGAAGTGGCTGAGTAGTTAGACTCTCAGATGAAAGAAAGATGCTGTCCTTTCGGCAGGATGGAGCCCCGAAGGAAGAGTAGGGGGTTTAAATAGCCAGCGGATCTTAGCACAGTTATGGCGGTGGGTGTCCCTAGGCCAACTGGTGCATGCCACGTGTCCCACTCGCCGCTATCGAGGATTGACTGTTCGCAAACTTCTGTAGCGCAACGCTTGGGATCACGTTTCGGCGGGAGTTCCGAAAAGACTCTTCAGGTCGCCCCGATCCGAAAAGACTCCAGCACGCGCACATTTAATGCCAAAATATCTGGGGGCGGCAGTGCACAGGATTCGAGGAAACGATTTCGGCTGTGCCCATCTCTCTCTGTACTTCCTTCGCTCGAAATTCAAACTCGAAAGTAGGGGGACTGGTGTTGGGTATAAAATACCCACAGCCGAAGTCCTCAGCAGGATCAGCTCCAGGAGGTCCGCCCGGACTCCTACGGGAGCCAGGCTTCGTCGCCAATACCAACGGCTGCAGACAGACTTCGTCCGGACTCCTACGAGAGCCGAACTCCGCCAACAACTTCAACCGCAAGTAGACTCCGCCCGGACTCCTACGGGAGCCGGGCTCCGTCCTCAACATCAGCTGCCGGTAAGCCTTGTCCGGACTCCTACGGGAGCCGAACTTCGCCTTTAACTTTAATTGCAGGAAGACTCCGCCCGTACTCCTACGAGAGCCAGGCTTCGTCCTCGACTCCAACGGCTGCAGATAGACTTCGTCCGGACTCCTACGGGAGCCGGACTTCGCCAACAACTTCAACCGCGAGTAGACTCCGCCCGGACTCCTACGGGAGCCGGGCTCCATCCTCAACATCAGCTGCCAGTAAGCCTTGTCCGGACTCCTACGGGAGCCGGACTTCGCCTTTAACTTTAATTGCAGGAAGACTCCGCCCGAACTCCTATGGGAGCCGGGCTTCGTCCTCGACTCCAACGGCTGCAGACAGACTTCGTCCGGACTCCTACGGGAGCCGGACTCTTCCAACAACTTCAACCGCAAGTAGACTCCGCCCGGACTCCTACGGGAGCCGGGCTCCATCCTCAACATCAGCTGCCGGTAAGCCTTGTCCGGACTCCTACGGGAGCCGGACTTCACCTTTAACTTTAATTGCAGGAAGACTCCGCCCGGACTCCTACGGGAGCCGGGCTTCATCCTCGACTCCAACGGCTACAGACAGACTTCGTCGGACTCCTACGGGAGCCGAACTCCTCCAACAACTTCAACTGCAAGTAGACTCCGTCCGGACTCCTACGGGAGCCGGGCTTCGTCCTCAACATCAGCTGCCGGTAAGCCTTGTCCGGACTCCTACGGGAGCCGGACTTCGTCTTTAACTTTAATTGCAGGAAGACTTCGCCCGGACTCCTACGGGAGCCGGGCTTTGTCCTCGACCCCAACGGCTGCAGACAGACTTCGTCCGGACTCCTACGGGAACCGGACTCCGCCCACGACTTCAACTGAAGGTAGACCTCGCCCAAACTCCTACGGATACCGGACCTCACTACTGACTCCAACCGAACTTCGGCCGACAAGTCTGGACCCCCTGGCAGGCCACAGTAACGGCCACGATTCTGCCCCACTCCCTACGGCGGGCCCTACGTGGCTCCATTACTCCCTGACAGGCCACAGTAATGGACAACACTGCTCCACTCCCTGCGGCGGACCCTACGCAACTCCATTACTCCCTGACAGGCCGTATTAACGGCCACAATTCTGCTCCACTCCCCACGACGGATCCTGTGCGATCCCACCACTCCATGACGAGTCACGACAGCGAACGTCGCTCCACTTCCCATAACTGACTCCACGTGGCACACCCCGGTGATAGCCACGGGTCCACTCCACTACTCTTCGCAGCAAACTCCGCCTGACCCTGGACAGCTCACTGCCAGACGGTTACGGATGTCGCTATCAGACTACTGCCCCCTCCGCCTATAAAAGGGGACCCAGATACGTTATTCTATAAGCTCTAATCTTTCATCTAAAAACTCTGCTAAATTCTCCGTTCGAGCACTCCATTCTTGTTGAGGCAGAGAACTGACTTGAGCGTCGGAGGGTCTTGCCGGAGCAACCCCACCTCCTGTTTAGACTTCCTTTGCAGGTCCCGACGGCGATCGCGACTTCCCCGACTCCAGCTTCTCCGGCGCGAGCGGATTTTTGCACCAACATAAATTATTTAGCCATAGGTAAGATACCTTCTCATTGGACTAAGCAGGATAAAAATAAATTTTTTGCCCAAGTGAAGTATTTCATTTGGGATGATCCTTATCTTTTTAAACAATGTCCTGATCAAATTATTAGAAGGTGTATCCCAGATAACGAAGTCATGAATATTTTATCTTTTTGTCATGATCAAGCATGTGGGGGTCACTTCGCGTCCAAGAAAACTGCTGCTAAGGTTCTCCAATGTGGTTTTTATTGGCCCAATTTGTTTAAGGATGCTCATGAATATTGTAAAAGTTGTACTCAATGTCAGAAAATGGGTCGAATCACCAAGCGACACATGATGCCACTCAACCCAATCTTGGTAGTTGAAGTTTTTGATGTTTGGGGGATCGATTTCATGGGACCATTTCCAAATTCCTTTGGAAATGAATATATTCTAGTAGCAGTTGATTATGTTTCAAAATGGGTAGAAGCAATTGCATGTAGAACCCCCGATAGCAAAATGGTCATTAAGTTTCTTAAAGAAAATGTTGGGTATAAAATACCCACAGCCGAAGTCCTCAGCAGGATCAGCTCCAGGAGGTCCGCCCGGACTCCTACGGGATCCGGGCTTCGTCGCCAACGCCAACGGCTGCAGACAGACTTCGTCCGGACTCCTACGGGAGCCGGACTCCGCCAACAACTTCAACCGCAAGTAGACTCCGCCCGGACTCCTATGGGAGCCGGGCTCCGTCCTCAACATCAGCTGCCGGTAAGCCTTGTCCGAACTCCTACGGGAGCCGAACTTCGCCCTTAACTTTAATTGCAGGAAGACTCCGCCCGGACTCCTACGGGAGCCGGGCTTCATCCTCGACTCCAACGGCTGCAGATAGACTTCGTCCGGACTCCTACGGGAGCCGGACTCTGCCAACAACTTCAACCGCGAGTAGACTCCGCCCGGACTCCTACGGGAGTCGGGCTCCGTCCTCAACATCAGCTGCCGGTAAGCCTTGTCCGGACTCCTACGGGAGCCGGACTTCGCCTTTAACTTTAATTGCAGGAAGACTCAGCCCGGACTCCTACGGGAGCCGGGCTTCATCCTCGACTCCAACGGCTGCAGACAGACTTCGTCCGGACTCCTACGGGAGTCGGACTCCTCCAACAACTTCAACCGCAAGTAGACTCCGTCCGGACTCCTACTGGAGCCGGGCTTCGTCCTCAACATCAGCTGCCGGTAAGCCTTGTCCAGACTCCTACGGGAGCCGGACTTCGCCTTTAACTTTAATTGCAGGAAGACTCCGCCCGGACTCCTACGGGAGCCGGGCTTTGTCCTCGACCCCAACGGCTGCAGACAGACTTCGTCCGGACTCCTACGGGAGCCGGACTTCGCCCACGACTTCAACTGAAGGTAGACCTTGCCCAAACTCCTACGGATACCGGACCTCACTACCGACTCCAACCGAACTTCGGCCAACAAGTCTGGACCCCCTGACAGGCCACAGTAACGGCCACGATTCTGCCCCACTCCCTACGGCGGGCCCTACGCGGCTCCATTACTCCCTGGCAGGCCACAGTAATGGACAACACTGCTCCACTCCCTGCGGCGGACCCTACGCAACTCCATTACTCCCTGACAGGCCGTATTAACGGCCACAATTCTGCTCCACTCCCCGCGGCGGATCCTGTGCGATCCCACCACTCCATGACGAGTCACGACAGCGAACGTCGCTCCACTCCCCGTAACTGACTCCACGTGGCACACCCCGGTGATAGCCACGGGTCCACTCCACTACTCTTTGCAGCAAACTCCACCTGACCCTGGACAGCTCACTGCCAGATGGTTATGGATGTCGCTATCAGACTACTGCCCCCTCCGCCTATAAAAGGGGACCCAGATACGTTATTCTATAAGTTCTAATCTTTCATCTAAAAACTCTGCTAAATTCTCCGTTCGAGCACTCCATTCTTGTTGAGGCAGAGAACTGACTTGAGCGTCGGAGGATCTTGCCGGAGCAACCCCACCTCCGGTTTAGACTTCCTTTGCAAGTCCCGACGGCGATCGCGACTTCCCCGACGCCAGCTTCTCCGACGCGAGCGGATTTTTGCACCAACAGGATTGACGCTAGAGGAAGGGGCTGTGTCTTCGCAGTACCCTTGTTCTTAAAGGAGCGCTCAGTGGATCCACCTCCGATCGTCTCCTCCGGCACCCACTCCTTGTTTCCCCCCACGGGATCCGTACTTGATGCCTCCTCGCAAGGCATCCACGCGACGGTCCACGACCTCCGCGGCCAGATCCCAGGCTCCGGCCTCCCCTCCTGTTTCTCAACCTCCTCCTCCTCCTCCGGCGGCGGCGGTCGGCGCGGAGCAATTTGACCTGCTGGCGCAGCAGGTCAGAGGCCTCACCGAGGCTGTGCAGGCTATGCAGCAGCAGCAGCCGCAGGCATCGGTATGCCCGAAAAGGGCATCCCCGGAACACCAGAATCCGGCGGCGGGACGGGCCACCTGGGCCAGCCGCCCCGTCCTTCCTGAGAAAATGAATCCGAGGGTAGAGAGCCCTCAATCGGATCACGACTCCACCCCTGGAAGATCCCTGCCCCCATTCTGTCAGAGGACCCTCGAGACTCGAAGTCAAGAGAATTTCCTGGATCGGAGGCTCCAGGAGATGAACCGGCGGATCGAAGAACTCCGCCATGCGCCCCCCGCTTATGGTGAGGATATTTGTACTGACCCTCCCTTTTCCCAAATAATCATGCAGGAACCAATCCCGCCAAATTTCAAGCTTCCCCAGTTCGAAAGCTACGACGGTGCTCCTGATGATGATGCTGCTTCACGGTGCTCCTGATGCCATCTTATGCCGGGCCTTCCCGTCCACCTTGAAGGGAGCAGCGAAGAACTGGTACTCGGCTCTAAAATCGGGTACCATCTTTTCCTTCGATCAAATGAGCCACCAATTTGTGGCCCATTTTGTCAGCAGCCGGCGCCCCCAGAAGGGTTCGGAATCTCTCATCAACATCAAGCAAAGGAAAGGGGAGTCCATTCGGGCCTACATCAACCGCTTCAACATCACGGCGCTGGAGGTCCGGAACTTGGACCAATCAGTCGCAATGGCCGCCCTGAAGGGTGGCCTTCAGAAGAATGATCTTTTGTTCTCCCTGGAGAAGAAGTATCCCAGGGATTTTGCTGATTTGCTGGCCCGGGCCGAAGGGTACGCTCGAGCAGAAGAGGCCTTCAAAATGAAGGATGAAGAGACGGCGAGGGAGCGGCAAGCGGGAGACTCGAGTAAGCCCGTAATTGAAAAAAGGCCAAAGGAAGCCCGGCTGCGTTCTCGATCCCCTCCTGGCCATAAGCGCGCCCATACTCCACCCCAGGCGCGCAGGCAGAGAAGCCCGGATCACGGGGTTCGACGGGGTTCCCCACCAGGGAGATTCCGCAACTACGCCCCCCTCAATGCCTCGAAGGCCCAAGTATTGATGGAGGTCAGGGAGCAGCTCCCTAGGCCGGAGAGGATGCGCACACACCCCGGAAAGCGCAACCCCAACAAGTTCTACCTCTACCACCGCGACCACGGCCATGACACAGAGGAATGCATCCAGCTCTAGGACGAGATCGAGGAGCTCATTCGGCGAGGTCGACTCGACAGGTTCATTCGACGCAGGCCCGAGGGTAGAGGAGATCGGCCAAGGGCCCTTCCGCAGCCTGAGCCGCCAAGAAGGGAGAAGCAACCCGGGGACTGGCCTCCCATCGGGACCATCGACTCCATCACCGGAGGGCCTCAAGGAGGAGCGGACCACCCGCGACCGTGGAACTCAGAAAATCTGTAAATATATCACTTGCGATTTCACCTTGAATCTAAATTTCTTTCTACTTGACGTACTCTTCCCATCTGGCGTGGATTTATTACGACTGGATATGACCCCTCCAAACGCTTGGAGCAAAGTTATGTTAGGAACGGGGGAGAACCCCGTCCTAACATACCTAAAATGAAAGTCTGACTATCTCAAAATCGGATTGGGGGAGAGGCCTTACAACGCCCTAATGTGCCCCCACAGCCATGTCAGGAACAGGAGGAGAACCTCGTCCTGACATGAGCAAAGTCAAAGGCCCGATTCTTTTAGACCGGATGGGGGGAGAGGCCTTACAATGCCCTAACGTGCCCCCACAGCCATGTCAGGAACAGGAGGAGAACCTCGTCCTGACATTAGCAAAGTCAAAGGCCCGGTTCTTTTAGACCGAATGGGGGGAGAGGCCTTACAACGCCCTAATGTGCCCCCACAGCCATATCAGGAACAGGAGAAGAACCTCGTCCTGACATGAGCAAAGTCGAAGGCCTGGTTCTTTTAGACCGGATGGGGGGAGAGGCATTACAGCGTCCTAACGTGCCCCCACAGCCAAGTCGGGAAAGGGAGGGGAACCTCGCCCTGACTCGAGCAAAGTGTAAGACCCAGACTCCTACGGGAGCCAGACTTCGCCTTTAACTTTAACTGCAGGAAGACTCCGCCCGGACTCCTATAGGAGCCGGACTTCGTCCTCGACTCCAACGGCTGCAGACAGACTTCGTCCGGACTCCTACGGGAGCCGGACTCCGCCAACAATTTCAACCACAAGTAGACTCCACCCGGACTCCTACGGGAGCCGGACTCCGTCCTCAACACCAGCTGCCGGTAAGCCTTGTTCGGACTCCTACGGGAGCCGGACTTCGCCTTTAACTTTAATTGCAGGAAGACTCCGCCCGGACTCCTACGGGAGCCGAACTTCGTCCTCGACTCCAACGGCTGCAGACAGACATCGTCCGGACTCCTACGGGAGCCAGACTCCGCCAACAACTTCAACCGCAAGTAGACTCTGCCCGGACTCCTACGGGAGCCGGGCTCCGTCCTCAACATCAGCTGCCGGTAAGCCTTGTCCGGACTCCTACGGGAGCCGGACTTCGCCTTTAACTTTAATTGCAGGAAGACTCCACCCGGACTCCTACGGGAGTCGGGCTTCGTCCTCGACTCCAATGGCTGCAGATAGACTTCGTCCGGACTCCTACGGGAGCAGGACTCCACCAACAACTTCAACCGCGAGTAGACTCCGCCTGGACTCCTACGGGAGCCGGGCTCCGTTCTCAACATCAGCTGCCGGTAAGCCTTGTCCAGACTCCTACGGGAGCCGGACGTCGTCTTTAACTTTAATTGCAGGAAGACCCCGCCCGGACTCCTACGGGAGCCAGGCTTCATCCTCGACTCCAACGGCTGCAGACAGACTTCGTCCGGACTCCTACGGGAGCCGGACTCCGCCAACAATTTCAACCGCAAGTAAACTCCGCCCGGACTCCTACGGGAGCCAGGCTCCGTCCTCAACACCAGCTGCCAGTAAGCCTTGTCCGGACTCCTACGGGAGCCGGACTTCGCCTTTAATTTTAATTACAGGAAGACTCCGCCCGGACTCCTACGGGAGCCGGACTTCATCCTCGACTCCAACGGCTGCAGACAGACTTCGTCCGGACTCCTACAAAAGCCAGACTCCGCCAACAACTTCAACCGCAAGTAGACTCCGCCCGGACTCCTACGGGAGCCGGGCTCCGTCCTCAACATCAGCTGCCGGTAAGCCTTGTGCGGACTCCTACGGGAGCCAGACTTCGCCTTTAACTTTAATTGCAGGAAGACTCCGTCCGGACTCCTACAGGAGCCGGACTTTGTCCTCGACTCCAACGGCTGCAGATAGACTTCGTCCGGACTCCTACGGGGGCCGGACTCCGCCAACAACTTCAACCGCGAGTAGACTCCGCTCGGACTCCTACGGGAGCCGGGCTCCGTCCTCAACATCAGCTGCCGGTAAGCCTTGTCCGGACTCCTACGGGAGCCGGACTTCGCCTTTAACTTTAATTGCAGGAAGACTCCGCCCGGACTCCTATGGGAGCCGGGCTTCGTCCTCGACTCCAACGGCTACAGACAGACTTCGTTCGGACTCCTACGGGAGCGGACTCCGCCAACAATTTCAACCGTAAGTAAACTCCGCCCGGACTCCTACGAGAGCCGGGCTCCATCCTCAACACCAGCTGCCAGTAAGCCTTGTCCGGACTCCTACGGGAGCCAGACTTCGCCTTTAACTTTAATTGCAGGAAAACTCCTCCCGGACTCCTACGGGAGCCGGACTTCGTCCTCGACTCCAACGGCTGCAGACAGACATCGTCCGGACTCTTACGGGAGTCGGACTCCGCCAACAATTTCAACCGCAAGTAGACTCCGCCCGGACTCCTACGGGAGCCGGGCTCCGTCCTCAACACCAGCTGCCGGTAAGCCTTGTCCGGACTCCTACGGGAGCCGGACTTCGCCTTTAACTTTAATTGCAGGAAGACTCCGCCCAGACTCCTACGGGAGCCGGGCTTCGTCCTCGACTCCAACGACTGCAGACAGACTTCGTCCGGACTCCTACGGGAGTCGGACTCCGTCAACAATTTCAACCGCAAGTAAACTCTGCCCGGACTCCTACGGGAGCCAGGCTCCATCCTCAACACCAGCTGCCGGTAAGCCTTGTCCGGACTCCTACGGGAGCCGGACTTCGCCTTTAACCTTAATTGCAGGAAGACTCCGCCCGGACTCCTACGGGAGCCGGACTTCATCCTCGACTCCAACGGCTGCAGACAGACTTCGTCCGGACTCCTATGGGAGCCGGACTCCGCCAACAATTTCAACCGCAAGTAGACTCCGCCCGGACTCCTACGGGAGCCGGGCTCCGTCCTCAACACCAGCTGCCGGTAAGCCTTGTCCGGACTCCTACGGGAGCCGGACTTCGCCTTTATCTTTAATTGCAGTAAGACTCCGCCCGGACTCCTACGGGAGCCAAACTTCGTCCTCGACTCCAACGGCTGCAGACAGACTTCGTCCGGACTCCTACGGGAGCCGGACTCCGCCAACAATTTCAACCGCAAGTAAACTCCGTCCGGACTCCTACGGGAGCCGGGCTCCGTCTTCAACACCAGCTGCCGGTAAGCCTTGTCCGGACTCCTACGGGAGCCGGACTTCGTCTTTAACTTTAATTGCAGGAAGACTCCGCCCGGACTCCTACGGGAGCCGGACTTCATCCTCGACTCCAATGGCAGCAGACAGACTTCGTCCGGACTTTTACGGGAGCCGGACTCCGCCAACAACTTCAACCGCAAGTAGACTCCGCCCGAACTCCTACGGGAGCCGGGCTCCGTCCTCAACATCAGCTACCGGTAAGCCTTGTCCGGACTCCTACGGGAGCCGGACTTCGCCTTTAACTTTAATTGCAGGAAGACTCCGCCCGGACTCCTACGGGAGTCGGGCTTCGTCCTCGACTCCAACGGCTGCAGATAGACTTCGTCCGGACTCCTACGGGAGCCAGACTCCGCCAACAACTTCAACCGCGAGTAGACTCCGCCCGAACTCCTACGGGAGCCGGGCTCCGTCCTCAACATCAGCTGCCGGTAAGCCTTGTCCGGACTCCTACGGGAGCCGGACTTCGCCTTTAACTTTAATTGCAGGAAGACTCCGCCCGGACTCCTACGGGAGCCGGGCTTCGTCCTCGACTCCAATGGCTGCAGACAGACTTCGTCCGGACTCCTACGGGAGCCGGGCTTCGTCCTCGACTCCAATGGCTACAGATAGACTTTGTCCGGACTCCTACGAGAGCCGAACTTCGCATCTGATTTTGATTGCAAGGAACTCCGCCCAGACTCCTACGGGAGCCGGGCTCCGCCCGTGACTCCAATCACAGGAGGGTTCCGTCCGGACTCCTACGGGAGCCGAACTTCGCATCTGATTTTGATTGCAAGGAACTCCGCCCGGACTCCTACGGGAGCCGAGCTCCGCCCGTGACTCCAATCACAGGAGGGTTCCGTCCGGACTCCCACGGGAGCCGAACTTCGCCTTGACTTCAGTGAAGAAAAACTCCGAGCGAAAAGGAAAAAGGAAGGCAACGGACTATGACAGCTACGATTGGAAAACGGATAGCGATCGAGGTACAGAAAACTCTGTCACCGCAAGGACTGGGGATCCCACAGGGAGTCCCAGCTTTTGAGGAAGTTTTCGACACAAAACAGGACAACCTACTTAGGGTGACAGAAGCTCGGATCCCCAAACTCAAGCCCAAGGAGGGACCCCAGGCCCGTTTGGCCCCAAGCAAGCCCACAGCCATTGACGGAAAAATGACAACCAGGTATCTTCAAACGACGTAAAAGTTGAAAAAGAGCTCGGCAAATAACAATCCAACACGAATAAAAGAGACCGTCGACAACCTTGGGACGACGTGAAAAAGAAAAGAAGAAAAGAAGGAAGAGAGAAAAAAGAAGAATAAAGAAGTTCGACAGACGACTACTCGATACAAGATGCAGACGAGGTAACAAAATCTCCTTTTCATTTTTCAACTGACAGGATGTACGTTACAAGACCCGGTGGCCCAAAAAAAAAAAAATGTATACGTCATTGCAAGTCTCGCGAACACGGTTTGGAAAGGATGCACCCGAGGCCACTTCAAGCTGCAAACTTCTCTTCCCACCGCGTCATCCAGTACGTATGATGGGCTCATCGGCTTTCGCCCCGCCTTGTTTCGCTCCACCTCCAAAGTCCCAACCTCAGGGGGAAAAGGATGGGATAGATTCCCGGGGATGGTAAGGGCAACGGCAGCGGCGACGAAGACCTGTTTCAAGAAGAACCGGAGTCACCCTGGGGGCAACGGTGGTGCCAGAAATATGCGTCATCACCGAATACTCCGTGGTAGCCACCGTCCAAAATGCTCCGGCAAGGTCGGCTTGCGCTACTTCCACCGTCCTCGCAACAGGTTCTACTGCCCCACCGTCGATGTCGACCGCTTCTGGTCCCTCGGCCACGACGACATCAAGGATCCCTCCACAGCTTGTGACGACAGCTCTGCCCTCTTGACCGATATCATCCCGCCTTGCTACTCCAAAATTCTTGGGCAGAATACCTTTACCGGCGGCCCCCGTTATTAAACCCCTGTTGTTGAAGGAATTCTTCCTTGAGCCCCCTTTGAAATGACGGGGATCCTCAGCGGCCACTTGATGACCGGTGAACTCACCGGCCGCTGTTCTCCTCCTCGCCTTCCTCCAGGCCCTATACATCCCTTCGAGGATGGCCTCCGGAGTGGAGGGCATGATGTAGGAACCCCTTAGAGAAGAATCGAGGGGCTGAAGACAGCGAGGGCTGGTGCGGAGGAAGTGGCTGAGTAGTTAGGCTCTCAGACGAAAGAAAGATGCTATCCTTTCGGCAGGATGGAGCCCCGAAGGAAGAGTAGGGGGTTTAAATAGCCAGCGGATCTTAGCACAGTTATGGCGGCGGGTGTCCCTAGGCCAACTGGTGCATGCCACGTGTCCCACTTGCCGCTATCGAGGATTGACTGTTCGCAAACTTCTATAGCGCAACGCTTGGGATCACGTTTCGATGGGAGTTCCGAAAAGACTCTTCAGGTCATCCCGATCCGAAAAGACTCCAGCACGCGCACATTTAATGCCAAAATATCTGGGGGCGGCAGTGCGCAGGATTCGAGGGGACGGTTTCGGCTGTGCCCATCTCTCTCTGTACTTCCTTCGTTCGAAATTCAAACTCGGAAGTAGGGGACTGGTGTTGGGTATAAAATACCCACTGCCGAAGTCCTCAGCAGGATCAGCTCCAGGAGGTCCGCCCGGACTCCTACGGGAGTCGGGCTTCGTCGCCAACGCCAACGGCTGCAGACAGACTTCGTCCGGACTCCTACGGGAGCCGGACTCCGCCAACAACTTCAACCGCAAGTAGACTACGCCCGGACTCCTGCGGGAGCCGGGCTCCATCCTCAACATCAGCTGCCGATAAGCCTTGTCCGGACTCCTACAGGAGCCGGACTTCGCCTTTAACTTTAATTGCAGGAAGACTCCGCCCGGACTCCTACGGGAGCCGGGCTTCATCCTCGACTCCAACGGCTGCAGATAGACTTCGTCCGGACTCCTACGGGAGCCGGACTCCACCAACAACTTCAACCGCGAGTAGACTCCGCCCGACTCCTACGGGAGCCGGGCTCTGTCCTCAACATCAGCTGCCAGTAAGCCTTGTCCGGACTCCTACGGGAGTCGGACTTCGCCTTTAACTTTAATTACAGGAAGACTCCGCCCGGACTCCTATGGGAGCCGGGCTTCGTCCTCGACTCCAACGGCTGCAGACAGACTTCGTTCGGACTCCTACGGGAGCCGGACTCCTCCAACAACTTCAACCGCAAGTAGACTCCGTCCGGACTCCTACTGGAGCTGGGCTTCGTCCTCAACATCAGCTGTCGGTAAGCCTTGTCCGGACTCCTACGGGAGCCAGACTTCGCCTTTAACTTTAATTGCAGGAAGACTCCACCCGGACTCCTACGGGAGCCAGACTTTGTCCTCGACCCCAACGGCTGCAGACAGACTTCGTCCGGACTCCTACGGGAGCCGGACTTCGCCCACGACTTCAACTGAAGGTAGACCTCGCCCAAACTCCTACGGATACCAGACCTCACTACCGACTCCAACCGAACTTCGGCCGACAAGTCTGGACCCCCTGGCAGGCCACAGTAACGGCCACGATTCTGCCCCACTCCCTGCGGCGGGCCCTACGCGGCTCCATTACTTCCTGGCAGGCCACAGTAACGGACAACACTGCTCCACTCCCTGCGGCGGACCCTACGCAACTCCATTACTCCCTGACAGGCCGTATTAACGACCACAATTCTGCTCCACTCCCCGCGGCGGATCCTGTGCGATCCCACCACTCCATGACGAGTCACGACAGCGAACGTCGCTCCACTCCCCGTAACTGACTCCACATGGCACACCCCGGTGATAGCCACGGGTCCACTCCACTACTCTTCGCAGCAAACTCCGCCTGACCCTGGGCAGCTCACTGCCAGACGGTTACGGATGTCGCTATCAGACTACTGCCCCCTCCGCCTATAAAAGGGGACCCAGATACGTTATTCTATAAGCTCTAATCTTTCATCTAAAAACTCTGCTAAATTCTCCGTTCGAGCACTCCATTCTTGTTGAGGCAGAGAACTGACTTGAGCGTCGGAGGGTCTTGCCGGAGCAACCCCACCTCCGGTTTAGACTTCCTTTGCAGGTCCCGGCGGCGATCGCGACTTCCCCGACTCCAGCTTCTCCGACGCGAGCGGATTTTTGCACCAACAGAAAATATTCTCTCCCGTTTCGGTATTCCTAGGGCAATCATTAGTGATCGGAGAACCCATTTTTGTAACCGACCTTTTGCAACATTGATGAAAAAGTATAATGTCACCCACAAATTGGCCACACCATATCATCCTCAAACTAGTGGGCAAGTTGAAGTGTCAAACCGACAAATCAAACAGATCCTGAAAAAAACTGTTAGTGCCAATAGAAAAGATTGGTCTTTGAAATTAATTGATGCACTTTGGGCATACCGAACCGCTTTCAAGACCAATCTAGGAATGTCTCCTTATAGGATTGTGTTTGGTAAACCATGTCACTTGCCTATTGAGATAGAACACAAAGCCATGTGGGCCATCAAACAACTAAATACAAATTTGAACGACGCTGGAAACCATAGGAAGCTTCAGTTGAATGAATTAGAAGAACTTAGAAATGAAGCCTATGAAAATGCAAGGATATACAAGGAACGAACCAAAGCATTTCATGATCAATCAATTATGAGAAAAACTTTCAATATCGGACAGAAGGTGCTCTTATATAACTCTAGATTACATCTGTTTCCAGGAAAGCTTAGGTCTAGATGGACAGGACCATTTTTAGTAAAGGAAGTCTTTTCACACGGAGCTGTTGAGATAGAAAACCTTAAGTAATGGTGTTATCTTTAAAGTTAATGGTCAACGATTAAAACCATTCTTGGAATTACCTGTCGAGACTGTTGAAGATGCCATGGTTCTTTATGAACCAACTTATTCTGATTAAATTGCTTTGAGATTTGGTCTGGCTGAAGACATAAAACTTAGCGCTTCTGGGAGGCAACCCAGCTTATTTAATTTCTAATACTTTCTTTGATTTCAGTTTGCTTAGGACAAATAAATTAGATAAACTCCATTGGGGACAATGTCGGTCAAGTTGGGAGGAGAGCTTGAACAAAATCAGGTGTTATCATTTCCTTTTCCTTCCACTATAAGTTATTTTTTGAAAAAAAAATTTGAAATAAATTAATCTAGAAAAAAAATAAGAGTAAGTTAGAAAGTATTTGCTAATAAATGTAGTGAGTCACGGAGAAGATTAGCTGGTTAGACTCTTGGTGCCCTAGGTCATTTAAAGACTATTAGCACTTCCAATTGCACATGCACACTAACAAGGTAAAGTAGGTGTTAATTGTAAGGCCAATTAAGGATTTGAGTATTATTTAAATTAGATAATTTTCTCTACATCCCAATTGAAGAAATTTGAATTTAAAGAAAGAGCTACCTGCCTGAAATAAAATACAAAACACAGAGTAAATGTGGATTGCCCTAAGCCTAGTAACCGGGTCTCTTCACCTAAGTCAAGTGTTGAGATTCGCGTCAAACAGTGGTGGGAAGGCCAGGATGCTCAAAAAAAAAAAAAAAAACAGTGTGAAAGCTACCTTAGTTCTTTGTTTAATCTGGGGTGTATAGAAAATTAATCGAACTAAGTTATGAAAAATGATACAATTGGCCTGTACAAGTTAATACTGAAATACTAAGTTAGTTATCACTCACACAAGTACTATAAAACTTTAAGTGTACTCTAAGAAAGCTCCTAAGTAGACTGACTACCGATTCTAATTCGAAGCTCATTACTTAGTAATACTAGAAAACTTCTTGAATTTTGATCTTAAATTAATTTACAAAGGAAAGATCTTTTTGGAATATGATCTTATTTTGGTACATTGCTAAGGGACTAGCAATGATTAAGTTGGGGGGTGTGATTTATGTCACAAATTGACATAAAAAGTATCAATTAATATCTAAATTATCTAATTTTATTAAGAAATTGATACTTGTTATTATATTTTGTAGAAGAAGAGGTCATCAATAGAAAGAACAAGGAAAGAGGATTCCAACGGCGTAAATTTTATGCAAAACGGAGTTAAATTGACCCAAAAATTGAAGAATGAAGAAAGAAGACTCAATTGGGTCAAACCCGAGTCAAATCAGGTCAAAATTGGTCAAAAATCAACTGATTTGGTGATCTGGTTAGCCGCCTGGTCCACAGCAACAGGTGCATGGACCATGGACCCATCGGTGCACCATAAACCAGCCAATCAGCGAGTCTCGGCTCACCGCAACGCATCGCGAGCTCGGTCCACGCACGCGGTCCAGGGCTCATGAGGAGAGAGAAGAAGGTCCGAAGGGCAACCTGGTAACTTCACATCACTCGATGGTCCGATCAAGATCCAACACTCCACATTTTTGCGCCATCGGACGGCCACCATCGCAGCCGGTCAAGATCCAACCGTAATCAAGGCAATTGCAAGAATCAATAAACACTAGGACAACACAGGATCCTTCTACAGCGCGATCCAACGGACGAAATCTTCCAACGCCTTGATCGGACGGTCCACGATGCATCCGACCTGATCCCATCTCTGCAGCGCGATCCAACGGCAGCGCTTCACCCAGATCATGATCCGACGGCCCAGAATCGCTCCCGGTTTGATCTATTTGATGAATTGGGTCCTTTAGATGAAGATCGGATGGCTGAAACAATTTCTAAGATTTCTTGATGGATTTAAGTGCTTTTTGAGCGAGATTTGAGCCCCTAAACCCCCTAACAGCTCTCTAAAACCTCTTAGTCCCACATCTAAAGTTTTGAAAACCTTATAACCCCCAAATGCCTATAAAAAGCCCCCAAAGGCCCTTGTTTTAATGATTCTTTCCTTCCGATCATGCTTGTAACCCTAGATAGTGGGGTTTTTAGCTTTCTTCTCAAGCCTCGAGCTTTGAGGTTTTTGTAATAAATTTTTTTTTATATAAAATCTTATTTTTATGCAATTTTATCTCTTTACATTATGCAATTTATTTTTCTTGCAATTAGGATAGTTTAATTTATGCAATTTAATTTCTTGCAATTAGGATAGATTAATTTATGCAATTTAATTTCTTGCAATTAGGACAGTTTAAATTTATGCAATTAGGATAGTTTAATTTATGAAATTAGGATAGTTTATTTTTTTGCATTTAAATTTTGCAAGTAGATTTAGATCATGTCTAGCTAAGCATCCCTTCTAGGGTTTGCGATGAAGCTAGATCATGAGTAGGGGTTTTACATAGGGTTCTTTCTTTTTCTTAGGGTTTCTTTTTCTTCCTCTTTTACCAAGAATTTTTAATAAACTACAGTTGGGTCAGAGTCCCTTCATAGTTCATGCTTGATTCAGTGCATAGGAGGAGAAAACCCTAAGGGATCCTAGTTACTACTCCCCTGTAAAGAATCTTGATGGGTTATCGTTGGGCCTTAGTCCCTTCATAATCTATGCTTGGGAAAGACAAGAGGAGTAGTCGTTAGGATCAATAAGAAAAATTCTAGGTAGAATTTTCTAATCTAGATCTAGTAGATTCAAAAACCCTAGATCCTTAGTCTTATTGTCTTTAGCAAATAACTTTCGATTTTCGATTTTCGTTAAAGCTCGCTTGAGCATAGATTTGAAAATCATTTTTAAACCAAATCTCTGTGAGATCGACCCGTACTCGCTGGTCGTGCTACTCTGCACACTGTGCGCTTGCGGTTTTATAAACAAATTTTAAGATTTGCACATCAATATGCGTTGGTAATTTGAAACTTTACCATTTGGGGATATGCAATAACACTTTGATTTAGTTTATAGTTGTTGAGATGAATGCGATATTTTGAAAAAAATTGATTTATGAATGAAATTTGAATTTTAAAATGATTGAATTTGTATACTTATTAATTAGAAAGTACCGCATATTTTGAATTAAATTTTAAATTGATATATCCTACATGCTTATTTTTAATATAATATTATTACTAAATTTATCTAGCTAAAATATTCATTATTTGTTTGATTATCTAGCTCATTATTTTATATTTTATTATTTTTATAAATTCAAAAGACTAGCTTGACTAGAGGATTCATTATTAGAGAGTGATTAGAAACAAAATTTGATATCTTTATTTTAGATTGAAAATTTTAGTAAAGTCAGTTATAAAATCTTTTGAATATCATTGGATTTTATTAGACATCAAAATTTAGATTTTACTAAGTTAAATTTAGACATAATTTATTGATTATTTATTCATCTATTGCTTTATGATAGCATGATAAGATACCTTATATGCTTGTGGAGAGAGTTCTCTATGAGTATGTGATGGTTCCTAAACCATACTAGAAAATAGATAATGTAATGAAAAATAATAGACACAATAGCCATGTCTCACCTTTTAGTGTAGATCAACAAGAAGAGAATCTCCTTCAACAGAGCCACATGTTAAAATTGAGTGGCCAAATAGCCCTTGATGCAATAGTCAAATAACCTTGTATATTTCTTCCTTAGTTGTATAAAGTTTTTCCTTACTAAATGTATCAAATAAAATCAAAAATATTTGTTTGATCACGTTGGCTTTGTAGGGTTTGACATGGTCAAATAAATCGCTAAGTGGTTGCACTTAACGTGGGAGAACATTCATGATTGAGGGCTTTGCGGGAGATAAGAAAGCGGAATACCTCAAGATAAGGAGTAACGTACATATATTTTAAATGTTAAACTCCTGAAGACGTACGAAGTAGGTATGATGGATGGTATTAAATATCCATCCAAAGCTCTCTAAAACTTATGGAATCCACAACTAAAATCTCTATCAAAAAAAAATCCAAAGCCACCCAACCACAGACTTTACGTGCTCTCTCTTCTATTTTTCTTTTTCTCTCCTTATTCTATTTTTGCCGTATTCTTCATTGGTATCAGAACTAGATCAAAGGAATCTAGAGGAGCTCGAATAGGAATTGAAGATGACTTCTCGGCTTCTGTGCAAATGACTGAAGTGGGCCAAAATATTGCAATCTCAACCTAAAGTGATTGATATATGAAATATTTAGACCCACTATATCAATCAGTTATCTAAACTAAATCTCTTTTAATCTCTAGTATGCTAATCATGACTAGTAAGGCTGTTAATCAAGAATTAAGTAAAATAAAAAAATTGAATGGTACTAATTTTTATATTTGGAAGTGTTGTATCCGTCATATACTATTTCAAGATAAAGTTGAATACGTGATTGACATCGATGTTCCTCTTTGTCCTCCTAAAAATGCTAGTTCTAGTGTTAAAAGATCATATGAAAAATATAGAGAAGACAATAGAACGGATAGAGACATCACGCTGACTTTTATGGAACCTAACATTGAAATTTTATTTGAAGAACATGAATATGCTAAAAATATATTTATTGCAATTTCTGATGCATATGGTCCTTCATCTGAAACTCATATTCAACTTTTAATTGAAAAATCTAATAGAACGTAGATGAAAGAAATTGATAATGTTATTGAGCATGTTAATAAATTAGCCATTATTACAAAAGAACTAGCTACTTTAGGAGATCCTATTCCTGATAAGATGCAAGTATCCACTATTTTACATAGTTTGCCTGATTTTTGGGAGCTTGTTATAATTTCTCTTAATTATTCAGCTCAACCAATTATAATGAGAAATTTGCCAACATTATTAGGGATTGAAGCTGAGAGAAGGGCTAAGAAAATTACATCTAAATTTTTTATAATAGTTGATTCTCATAGTGCACCATCAAAAATTGAGCCCCCTAAAATTGAGAAGATTTTTTTTTTCAAAAAACTTTAAGGAGAATGGAAAAAATTTTAAAAATAATAACAAAAAAGGAAGAGGAAAATGCTTTAATTGTGAAAAATTTGGTCATTATCAAGCAAATTAT
Organism: Elaeis guineensis; assembly: GCF_000442705.2. Lineage (NCBI taxonomy): Eukaryota > Viridiplantae > Streptophyta > Magnoliopsida > Arecales > Arecaceae > Elaeis > Elaeis guineensis. The sequence continues at coordinate 29,897,890 of NC_026001.2, forward strand.
CGTGAAAAGAAGTCTAATGATACAAATAATTTTAAAGGCTCTAAAGATACAATTTGTGTGGTATCTAAATCACTTTTGGCTGATATTGATGATGCCACCTAATGAGTAGATTCTGCATCATCTCATCATGTGGCAAAGATAAGAGTCTATTTTGTTGAAATGAAAGAGGTGGAATCTGATGATCATCATGTGTATATGAAAAATAATACTTATTGTGATATTTTGGGTATTGAAACCACGAAGATCATAATATCTGAAGAGAGAAATCTCTATCTAACTGATGTACTTTTTGCACCTACTATGAGATGCAACCTCCTTTCAGTCCCTCGCTTGGATGAAAAGGAATTCGAGATGCGTTTTCATTCTGAAAAGGTGTCTATTGGAAAGCATGGTAGAATTCTTATGTGAAAAATTCTTATTAATGGCTTGAACTATCTTAAAAGTTTTCTACTCATAATAAAAGTACACTAGTTGGTCCTTCTGCTTACATGAATGACTTTATTGATTTTTCTTATATTGATGCTTGTTCATGTATTGATAATCCTTATATTTGGCATATGAGATTGAGACATATTAATCCAAATAAAATAAAAAGAATAATAAATATGGGATTAATTCTTAATATAACTATAGATTTTGGTGCTTGTGAACCATATATTTCTCGTAAAATGACTAGGCTTCCATTTCCTAAAGGATAAAGATCTAATGAACTTTTAGCTATTATTCATTCTGATGTATGTGGTCCTTTGAATGTTAAGACTCATAGAGGTATGGAATATTTTGTTATATTTATTGATGATTATTCTCATTATCACTATATATAGTTGATGCATAAAAAATCAAAAGTTTTTGATAAATTTTAAGAATATAAAAATGAAGTTAAAAATTAATTAGAAAAAAATATTAAAATTCAACGATCAGATCATGGTGGAGAATACATATTAGACTTATTTAATATTTTTCTAAAAAATATATATCATATATCAATATACTATGAGTTATACTCCACAACAAAATGGGATCACTGAAAGGCGAAATAGAACATTACTCGATATGGTAAGATCTATGTTAAGCCATTCTTCTCTTAGTTCACAATTTTGGGGGGAAGTCATTATTACTACACAATATTTGTTAAACTTAGTTCCTACTAAAATATATGATAGAACTCCATACGAATTATGGATAGGAAGAAAATCAAATTTAGACAATTTGAGAGTTTGGGGTTCTTCTGTCTATATTTTGATTCCATCACATATAAAAAGTAAGTTAGATGGTAAAACTATTAAAGCTATTTTTATTGGATATCCTAAAAATTTTAAAGGTTATAGATTTATCATTCACCATAATGATGGATCTGTAAGTGTTACTGAGAGTAGAGATGCTATAATTTTAGAAGAACAAATTGACACTAGAAATGCTAATAAATTGGTGCAAATATTTGAAATAATCAAACAAAATGAAAAATTACTTAATGAGAATGATGAAACTCCTAATATTGAAATATTGGCTCAACCAAATGAAAATCCTTATGATACACTTAGTAAAATTCAAAAAAAAAAAGAAATCCATCTTCTAAATTAAAAGATTATTTCATCTTTTTGAATGAAAAAGATATTGAAAATCCATTAAATATAGATGAAGCTTTATCATCTCTTAATTCAATAAAATGGGAAGAAGCAATAAAAGAAGAATTAGATTCCATGACAAAAAATGATGAATGGAAATTAGTAGATCTACCTAATAACAGAAAGGCAATAGATTGTAAATAAATTTTCAAAAGAAAATATAAATCTGATGGATCCATCGATAAATATAAAGCAATATTGGTATCAAAAGGTTTTACACAAAAATCTGGTATTGATTATGAAGAAACTTATTCACCAGTTGCTAAATTTACTTCCATTAAAATTTTGATGTCAATTATTACTGCATTAGATTTAGAATTATTTCAAATGGATGTAAAAATAGCTTTCTTAAATAGTGAATTGAAAGAAAAATTTTTTATGCAACAATTTGATGGTTATAAAATTGAAGGTCAAGAGAATAAGGTTTATAAACTTAAACAATCATTATATGGTCTAAAATAATCTTCAGGATAATGTTATTACACTTTTCATAATATTGTCATTAAATTTGATTTTAGAGCTAATGATTATGATCATTGTGTATATCATTAGAATAGTGGGAGTAACTTCATAATTTTATCTTTATATGTTGATGATATTTTAATTACGAAAAATGATATTATATCTATACATAAAATTAAAGATTTTTTGAAATCTCAATTTGAGATGAAAGATTTAGGTGAAGCTTTTTATGTGTTGGGAATTCAAATTATTAGAGATAGAAAATCAAGGACTCTTTATTTGTCTCAAAAACAATATCTTGATAAAATTTTAAAGAAATTTCATATAGATAGTTCAAATCCAATGGATACTCCCATTCATAAACAAACGAAATTATCCAAAAAAATATGCCCATGTAATGAAGAAGAAAAAAATTAGAATGCAATATAAATCATATGCTTAAGCTGTTGGTAGTATTACGTATGCTATGCTTTATACTAGATCTGACTTTAGTTTTGCTATAAGTCTTGCAAGCAGATTTCAAAATAATCCAAGTGAGGCACATTGGTCAGTTATTAAAAAAATTTTTAGATATAATAAAGGAATAAAAAATTATAAGCTGACATATAATATCAGTGGCAAAGATTTAAAAGTTATTAGATACTCTGATGCTGACTTTTGTGGCATCTAAGGCCGTTTGGATAAAAGATTTTCTGACAAATTTAAAAATTAAAAATATAACCAACGAACCTATCGAAATTATGTGTGATAATCAAGCAACAATATGCAGCATAAAAAATGACGAGTTTAGTTTGAAAGGAAAGTATATAGATCATTAATGTTATTATATTTTTGATATGGTTCAAAAGAATGAACTTATAGTGAAGTATATATCTTCAAAAGAAATGGTAGTGAATCCGTTAACCAAAGTAGTCATTTTGAAACATTCAAAGAGCATATCCTATCAACGGGTATTAAAAAATAATGATTTCGACCTAACTGGTCAAGTGGGAGATGTTAAAATTGAGTAACCAAATAGCTCTCGATGCAATGGTCAAATAACTTTGTATTTTTCTTCTTTAATTGTATAAAATTTTTCACTATTTAAGGCATCAAATAAAATCAGAAGTATTTGTTTGATCGCATTAGCTTTATGGGATTTGACATGGTCAAATAAATCATTAAGTGATTGTACTTAACATAGGAGAACATTCATAACTGAAGATTTTACGGGAGATAAGAGAGCAGAGTATCTTAAGATAAGGAGGAGTAATGTATGAATATTTAAAATATTAAACTTCTGAAGACATTCGAAGTAAGTATGATGGATGATTTTAAATATCCAACCACAGACTTTACATGCTCTCTCTTCTGTTTTCCTTTTCCTCTCCCTATTCTACTTTTGCCGTATTCTTCACCACAGGGATCATCAACAGGTAGATTGCTCCCGCTTGTATTTGTTCAGCATTAATGCCCTCCTTGTCCAAGCCGATCTGCTGAAAGCCCATCTATTCCATCTCCTTCAGTGGTGTGTGCTCTACTGCGTTGCCATCATGGACTGTTTCAGGGGGTGGCACAACAACTGAGGATACATCAGACGAAGATGCTAGGAAAGCAATAGTAGTACGTGACATTGAAGAACGCACAGCAGGCACAGGCTGCGCAATCCAATCACGGGCAACAGGCTCATGCCATTTCTTGGGGACTTCAGTAACCATCCGTTTAGCCAACTCAATGGAAGTGTCAGAAAAAAAAAACTGGCTTTGGAACAAAACGAGCCAAGGGTTCAGCATTCACATTTATGATTCCTAATTAACCTCCAGCAATACTTTTGGGAGGGAGGTTCCAGTTGAGATCAATGTAACAAAGGACAAAATGATTATCCATAATCATAACATGAGAACAATATTGTGGCAGACGAATACATTGAGAAGAACCCAAACTCGTGAACCATTCTGTGCAGACGGTGATGCCAATAACCAATATGGAATTTACCAACCAAGCATCGATAGGTGCTGTGAAGTCAATTGCTGTGTTCACAGACTGATTTACTGGAATCTGCATAAGTTAGGATCATAATTTAATGTCAGGTCCATTCGACTAGTGGTTAATTCATCTCGAGACTAACCGCTTGCAGGTTTTAGGTTTTAAGCAACTCCACCACCAAATGTAAAAAAATTAACTGGAAGCATAAAAGCAAATTTATTTAGCCCCCTGCAACTGAACTGTGCGGTGATATGCGGATTGATCTCCACCAACCCCAACAAATTTTGCACCATGTGAACATTGAGCGGCACCATTTTTTCACATCTGGTAAATCTTCATACATGATGTAGGAGGCATTAGAGTTCCATCCAGGGAAAGTTACATCTTGAATAAAGCAAATTTCCAGTTTTTCCCTCGATTGTCTCATCCCCAAGCCATAAACAACATGTGATAAAGGAAACTAATATATGTAGAATGCCAGAATAATGAAGAGGGAGACAGTATACATCATTTTAGATTGAGGAAATTTAACAAGCTGAACAGGAGGTTAGTATAATGTGGTATTGTAAAAGTCCTCGTACAATCTGTGAGAAAACAAGCACCGTAAATTCTGGTATAATCAGCTTCATTACCCATCTCTGAAAAATAAAAACTGCATAAATCATAATCTTCCTTCCTGCAAAGTGAAAAAACAAGTCAAAACAAGTCATGCATGGCAAACCTGAGAAGCACAGTTTGATCACGAACAGTTGGAAACATGGAACATCTTACACATTCGACTTGAACCATGGGCTGATGATCGAATGCAATGCACAGCCATCACTCGAACACCCCTATGGAAAGTTCAAGGCCTGATATCATGGTATCAATCGCCCCTCCTGTATCAAAAGCCTATGTGGAAGAACCTACTTGGCAGAGGAAAATCAGTAGGTGCACCAATATGTTTGTTGATGGGGATATCAAATAGAGAACTTAATCCACAATTTGATGCTGAAAGGCCATGCCGACGGGAAGCTGTTTCCTATTCACCACTTGTGACGACAGTAGTTCCATAATTTGGAACAAGAAATGGGTTTCACATCTCGTAATATTGTGAACTGTGCTCTGCAGTGGGATCATCAAGAGGTGCACAGAAAGGGACAGCAGAGACAACAGATTTTCCTTTATGATGAGCATCACTAGTTTCTTTTTCATGATTCATAATATCATTAATTTTTCCAAATGGGGGTCTGGGTCTTAGTCCAAATGCGGGCTTATAAATCATCAATTGGGGGAAATCCTAATGGGCGTTTCTAGGTATGTCTGTATTTAAGCTCAACAGGAATTTTGACCATTCCACTTGAGCTCACGTTATCACGTTCACGATGCTTCTGCATGCCTTCTGAAACTGGACTATCATTATTAGTATTTAGTATTATAGTTGATAGTGACGCCGAATGATTTGAAACCAGAGTCTTCCATACCAGCCCGAACTGGCTGGTACGGGGCATACCGAACCGAATAGGGGGGAACCGGTGCGCTTCACCCCCCATTTTCGGTAAATGAACCAAACCGTACCGAATCAAGCCGGTTCGGTGCAGTTCGCTGCCGAACTGCTCGAAACCGAGCGGTTTCGCTCGGTTTGGATCGGTATGGCTTGGAACTGAGCTTACTAACATCACCATGAGGGAGGGGCTTGGGGGTGGCTTTGTCTCCCTTCAGCCTGAGACTGAGAAACCTGAGAGCAAACTCTCAGGTTCTCAAAGTTCGACGATGGATGTGACGGTCTCCCAAAAAAAAAAGAAAAAATTTAAAAAAAATTCCACAACTCTTTCAACGAGGTGACAAATTTGACTGAAAGTAAGGTAATCCTTCGTTCTGTCACTAAATATTTTTTTTTCATCTTTTTTTGACCAATAACCACTAAAAAGTAGAAAAATAAAAAAAAATCATGCCAACATTCGTGATTTTAGTATGATTTATTATATATTATAGATCATTAGATGATCTACATGATGATACTAAAATCATTAATTTTTATTATTTTTTTTAAATATATATATATTTTAAAAAATTATTAAAATAATTAAATTCAAAAAATATAATATTAATAAATTATTAAACTGTCGTATTTTGTGAAACTTACAGAAATGAGTAAAAAGAAGGATTCAAAGCGTGACATTGGCTGGAGTATGGTGAGATGCTCTCAGCTCGGCACCATTAGAGATGTAAATGGTGCGGCACAGAGTTCAAAGAAGGGGCGACTAGGTTGAAGCAGCATATAGCTGATGGTTATCGAGCTGTGGTCATGTGTCGGAAATGCCCACAGGAGGTCCGATAGCTTATGAAGAAGTACTTTGCTGATCAAAAAACAATGAAGGAGAGGGCAAAAGAGAAGAGGACAGAGATGGACCGTCGAGCTAGAGAGCCACCTTTCTATTATTTTAGAGAGTCAGAGGAGGCCTTTGCTCCATATGATGAGGCAGAGATTGAGGCTGCTATTCAAGCAAGTCTGGATGATCAGTATAGACTGAAGGAGATAGCCAGATATAGAGAGTGATTTAGACCGTCATTCTATGAATCGAGATCCAACTCTGCGACTGCTAGAGGAGAGTCTTAGTTCAAGAGGACCATCTCTGTCAGGGAGACAGTCAGTAGAGGGAGGGGTATCTCATCGATACCGAGGGCTTTTGGCAGTAGGAGAAGATCTGATAGAAATATTCCAATGGACTACCATTCATGATGTGGATTCACATGCTTTTCCTAGCAGATATTCAAAATAGCAAAAGATTGACATAATGTTGAAGAAGGATAAGAAGAATATGTGGTGAGCTATTGGATCATGATTTTATTTTAACCACATTCCAGCAAATGCAGCAGACAATACTTACTATCAGTCTGTCATTTCAGTAATACAGACTGTCCGCCCCGATGTAGATCCCCCAGCACCCAGGGATATCCATGGTCAGCTTCTTGAGAGCAATAAAGAAGAGTTGGAAAGATGGATCTCTTCTTACAAGAGTAAATGGCCCATATACGGATTGACGGTGATGTGTGATGGTTGGACCGATCCTACTAGATGGAGTATCATAAATTTTTTGACATATTGTGATGGAAAAATATTTTTTCACAAATCAATTAATACTTCAGATAGGGTGCACGATGCCGTATACGTCTTTGGACTGATGGAGGAGGTGATTGATTCAGTTGGAGAGCAGAATGTCGTGCAGGTCGTCACAGATAATGGGCCGTAATATAAGGCCGCTGACGAATCGTTGATGGAGCAGCGATCGCATATTTACTAGACACCATGTGCTACACATTGCATTGACCTCATGTTAATGGATATTGACAAGCTTCGTAGAGTGCAGCAAGCAGTGGATACAGCCCAGTCTATTATTAAATTTATCTACAATCATACATGGATGCTGTTATTGATGCAGAAATATACTGGGAGAGAGATCTTGAGACCGGATGTCATACGGTTTGCTACAAACCACATAGCACTTGATAGCCTTTTACAAAAAAAAGCAGCATTGCATCAAATGTTTGTCAATGCCAAATGACAGGAGAGCAGATATGCAAGGGCCGGCACTGAGAGAAGTCATGTGAAAAACCTGATGACCAGTCAATCATTCTGACAACGGACTGATAAAATAGTAAAGGTTATCAAGCTATTATATGAGGTGCTTTGCACTGTGAACAGCAAAAGATACCTCCAGATAGGCTTCCTATATCACATAATGGAGAGGGTAAAGCAACAGATCAATGAGATAGATCCCAAACATGCCCGAAAATACATCAACATCACTGAGCATCACTGGGTCTATCAGATGGATAGGGATTTACATCTAACCAGTAAGTATGAATTCAAGAATCATCTGAAATTTTTTTTTTCTTGCACTAGTATAAGTTTACTTAATCATTTATGAAATTTATTTTCAACTTACTATTTGAATCCGAAGTTTTAGTACAATATATCCAAGATAAATATGGACAATGAGCTTCTCACTGTTCTCCATAATATTATATATAAGATGGTATCCAATCCTGAAATTGCATCTATATGTCTGCAACAGGCAAGTTAGGTCAATTAAGATGCGACCATTTAACTTAATAATATATTTGTTACTAAAATGAATACATTTTTCACAGATAAAATAATTTAGAGGGGACAGACAACTTTAAAGTCTCATCGGCTGTCATAAGCAAAAAGATGAATTCAGTTAAATTACATATCAACAGTAAGGACTTTGTTAAAATTACATGACTACTGATATCATAAAATCTGATATATAACTGTCTAATTTTCTGACAGCTGAATGGTGGATCCATTTTGGACAATCTGCAACAAATTTGAAAAGTGTGGCCATCCGTATTCTTTCCCAAACGATCTCCTCTAGTGGGTGTGAGCACAATTGATCAACTTTCGTCCTTATCCACAGCAAACAAAAAAATCGTCTGACATAAAAGCTCCTCAACGATCTTATTTATGTACACTATAATTTGAGATAGAGGCTAAAATGTATCCAGGATGAAGTACAGTTAAAGTATATGGATCCGACGATAGATGATTATGCCATTGATGATGAGAATCCAATGATTGGATGGCTTACAAACCAGCAGTAGGAGCCGAAACTTGATGAGCTGGGATCCCCTCCACGACCAGTTAGTGTGGTAGCTAGAAAGATCAGGATGGATCCAGGGTAGTGAGCAAAAAGAAATATTTCACATAAAGTTCTAGCTAATCAGCCACAGCCTGAGGGATCACAGAGTCATTCATCATATGACTCCATGTTCAAGTCATCCGGCCAGATGTTTGAGCGAGAAATGCTGAAATGAGGTCGGTCACAGTGGGGCACCAAGAGAGCTCGAAAAGGCAAAGAAAAAGAAATGACAATTGCAGCACCCTCGAGAGTGCAAGAGTCAGTTGACTCAAATTCAGAGACCAGCGGCAGTGAGAGTGATGGTAGCAGTCATGGATCTGATCATCAGGGAGGGACTGGAGGATACGAAATCACTATTCATGAGATACAGCCGCAGGATGGTATTCGATTCACCGATGAGTCTCAATTTATACATGCCACATAAGATAGGGACCATAGTGGATGACCTGATAGACCCCATGAGGAGACGATCTCATATAAGCGACGGCCTTCCAGAGGTCGTCCAGCGCATGATATAGCTGCAGATAATGTTGCACGTGGAGTAAAATCCATGGATGTATCTGGATCATCCTCGTGTTATGGATCCTATCACCCACAGGTAGCTTATGATCCATATGGATATGGTGTATCCAAGATATCAGCTTTCAGTGGCTACTATCCTATTCAGTCTGGAGCATCTTATAGATCGAATTTTGCTATTGGCATATTTGGATGGACCCCTCCATAGCCATACCATCATCCCGAAGATATTTCTCGGAGTTAGAGTTTGAGCAAAAAATCTGATGTCTTACAATCCAGAGAGGATACCTTATGGGATAAATATTCAGGATTACAATACTACTTGGTTAAAGGGATGGACTGATATTCTTTCGGAATATACGAATGATCCGGATATGCATGAGCGACACAGACACTCGACGAGATATTAGATCAACAAAGATACTAAGGTTAGCATATTATTTTTTGTAATTTGTTCTTTAGATATATTTAATGCATTGTTTTGGTCTTTTAGACTTATTTTATTTTTTTGGATGGTATAATTGTTATATGGCATAAATAAACATTAATTTGGATATAAAGTATTTAAAAAGCAAAAAAAAATTGAAATCAAATTCAACTAAAAAAATTAAAAAAATAAATGATAGCGTATTGGTACCGAACCGCGTACTGACACACGGTATGCCACCGCGTACCAACACACGATACGGTATAGTACGGTATGTGGTACCATACCGTATCGTGCCGGAACCGGTATGGAACTCGATACCAGTTCGGAAATCCTAGTCTGAAACCTTTGACCCATCACTAATTTTACATCCATTGGTTGAGTTGATGCGCCATTGCATATGCCTGATTCACACAATTTTTATAGGACTGCTAGAAGGCTGATTACCATTGGATAATCCTAGTATGGAGAAATGGCCCATGAACTTGGCAAATGCTGGTGCAGACTACACAGCTTACAGGAAGAGATCTTCAGAGAGCTTTGTAGGCACACTTGAGCAGCAAAACTAAACTGAAGTGGTCAATTTCAATGTGTGTTCTATGCTGATGCATTGGAAGTACAGTTTGCTGTGCGAGAATCTAGATCGGAATGTCTGCCAATACCAGACTTCAACTGAACATTAATCTTAAGAGGGTTCAAAGTTCAAACGATGACTAACAGCAGCATCATGCAGGTCTACACCATCAGCCAGTGTTGAAGTCTAACCATCTTCATCAGTATAGGTAAGAATTAGTGCAGCATCTGGGATGACCCTGAAATAACTAATAATCCATGTTCTAAGTTTGACCATGTTGAAATCCACAGTATGGCCATGGACATAAGCACCAAATCACTTAAGAGTATTATCATATTTTACCTTGAAAGTAAAAAAGAAAGTAACTAATTTGACAAAAAGAAAAGAAACCAAAATAATGATATCTCAAGAAAAAGAATGGCAAAGCAACAATTAGATCAGAAAAGTTTTAAGGAAATAAATGCCCCAAATACCCGATGACAATAATTCTAGAGATTTATCAACTAGATTTTATTAAATGGATGTGACATGTTATACTTCCATAGCCAGGGTTTAGAAATGTATTATCATGGAAGAACTGATCCCATGTAATCCAAATCCACAATCTTGAACTATAAGGACAGATAAATTAAAATAACACTAGTTGCAATATTAGGCTCCAGGGTTAGCTTCAGTAGAGGCATTCAATATTTACCAAATCTACAAAATCTAGAGAATAAAGATATAAAACAGAGAAACAATGAAAATGCACAAACCAAGAGCCAAACATTAGCAGACTTTCCCAAGAGTTGTTAAAGATAGACAAATGATTTGAATTAGCTGATGTGCCACTATTGAACTGATCTCGGGTCCTCGGACATTTTAACAGAACGTGGAATGAGTTCTCACAGTATAGTACAGATGATGGAGAACACTGTAACTGTATGAAAGGCATCACTAGTTGTTCTTTAAGGCATTCAGTCCAGAATCAGGAACAATCTTAGTAGAATCAGTGCGGTGAAATCTAGAATATTACAGGAATAGCAAGAAATAAAAATAATGATTCTTAAGATAATATATTAAATTGAAGCTCCCTATAACTTGTCTTCTATAAGATCAAAGTGTCTCACTAGATTCTTGCATCAAATTCCGATGGCCTTAGCATCTTTAGCATTGAAAAAAAAAATCTTCATCCAAAATATTTCCATGACAACAGGAAGTAATAAGTTTAATTAATTTTTTTCCAGCCTTGTTTTAATTAAAATTCCAACTTTGTTTATAAAGTGTGCAATTTTACTTTAATAGAACATCTCGACAATCTAACCAACAAAAATAAAAAATTATCTAAAAGCTATCATGTTCCAATACCATGCAAAACTATTCCATCTTGTAAACATGGTCAAAACAAATTATTTTGTTTTGTTTACCACCTCTAGTAGTCTGGTCCCCTCAAGCTATCAAAAGACATTAACATGAAAATAGTTTCACAGATAAACAACACAACGACAAAAGCAAGGATTTGACCAAATTTGAGTTATGAATTTTAACTGGAAAACCTAAATCTAATCCAATTAATATAACTTAAAATTCTGTACCATAAAACTTATAATAGAACTCAATTCTGAGAAAGAATGGAACTCCCATGTCATTCATGTCCATTGTGTAGAAACTCATTAATGATTTTGTTGATGTTAACCTAAGTCAACTTTGGTACAAACCTATGAATACAAAGGCATGGGATGACAAAATCACAACATTTGATGTGTTGAAAACTTCACATCAAGGTTTGTGGAACTGGTACCGGCGGTCGTATCGGCCGGCTGGGGGTACGGTTCGGCACGCCCCCATTCCTTTCCAACCAAGACGAACCGATGAAGGAAAACGGAGCCGAACCGGAAAAGAAAAAGAGAGAAATAGAGAGAAAGAGGAAGGAAGAAAGAAAGAGAGGGAGGGGGGTCCGCCGGAGGGGCCATCGGACGGCCTCCGACGGGCCGCCGTGGCCCCGGGCGGCATTTATGCCCCTGTGGCTCTGCAGCATGAAACAGGAGCGATCAACCCCTGTTTTTCATGTTTTTTTTTTTAATTTTTTTTAAATGAAGCTGGCACTGGATTTGCCAGAGCTTCATTTTCAAAAAAAAAATAAAAAAATAAGGAAAATAGGGATGGATCGTCCCTGTTTCACGCTGCGGAGACGCGGGAGGCATTTACGCCGCCCGACGGCCACGACGGCCCGCCGGAGGCCTTCCGGCAGCCCCTCCGACGGACCCCCCTCCTTCTTTTTCTTCTTCTCTTTTCCTCTTTTTCTTTCTTTTCTTCCCCGGCACCGGCATATGCCGTTTTCCACGCTGGAACCGTCTCGGTTCTCGGCCAGTACGGTTCGGCACACCTCGAACCGGCCGATTCGGGATGGTACCAAAAATGCTGCTTCACATGTTTCAGGATTGCATACAATTTGGTATATTTAAATTCATGTTTCTTTCTGATATTAATAACAGATGACTTCAAATTTTATGGTTCTAATTGCTTATAAAGTTTCATCTGCCAACAGCATTCTCATTATGCTTTCAACTTTGGTACAGAATATTCAGCCCTCATTTTGGGACTCTGCCCAAAGGTGTAACTTCAATAGACTAGTTATCTTCCAGAAGACAACAGACAATTATCTGAATATAGGTTGACTTTTATGGGGGGAGGTAGCAATAGAGGTTGACCTCACTAACTACCTTTTCCACATACTGTTGCTCCCATCCTCCTTAATAGTTAAACATTGTTCAGGTCCAAGATGAAACAAGAAAAGCAGGAGGAAAGGCATGGTCAATGACATTGTAAAATATTAAAGCATACGACCATCTTGAAATCTTCAAGAACCTCATTTGCTATATAATGAATTCATGGTAGCCAACTTTACAAGATGTACAGAGAATTATGAAGGTAAGAAAAGAATCTAAATTCTACCTTTGAATAATCACAGAGCATAGCATACATCAAGAATTTGGCATTATCAAATGTTAGAGCCTAGTTGATGAACAATGTTATATCTCTCTGTTAGAACTCAGCAAGACAGCTCAAAGCAATACTTCTAACATTTTGTACATTAAACTTCATGACATTCGAAATTAATTATTTAAAAAAAAAGTAATGCATCATCCTGAAATGGGAAGATGTAGAATAAGAATACTAGAGGAGTGTTGCCCAGGTATGGCTACCCAGGAGGGGGGATGAATTGGGTATTTTAAAAAATTTTAATCAAATTTGAGCTCTAAGCAAATATGTGCTTCTAATTAGAGTGATTGTATGGAGAGAACAATAATTAGCAGCGGAATAAAAACTAAGCTAAGCATTAAAATAATGCAAATAGAAATTAAGAGTTAAGCAAAGCAAATAAGAAAAGCACGACACAAACACACAAAATTTACAGAGGTTTGGAGCAATCCGCTCCTACGTCCACTCTCTAAACTCCCCTTGAGAATTCCACTATAATCCCTTAACTACAGTATGTTTGTTTTTTCAACTCACAAATAAACCCAGTTGGTTTTTCTGAGCTCACCAACCACAATCCTACACCGATAGTTTTCCGGACTTACTATCAACCCAGTTGGTTTTAATCTTGCTCACCAACCACAACCAATACAACATTCAACTTTAGGTTTGGACCAACTTTCACCCCAAGTTTCTTTCCCCCAAAGAAACTTGAAAGAAAAACAAAATATAAGATATACAATTTCAGCACAATTATAAAGACAAAAAAAAACTCTTTAAGCTTGATGAAGATGTTGCAAGGTTGATCTTTGAAGCTTGAACTTTTTCTTCTTGATGCTGGAGAAGATGCTTGAAATGCTGGAGAAATTTGCTCTTGAAAGCCCATTGAAATTTGTTCTTAAATCCCTCTCTTTTCTCTTGGATATTAATATTTCACATAAATTTGAAGATTTTTCTTTGTAAATCCACTTCCCCCTTTCTAATTGATTTTCCACCTTTAAATAGACTTGAGAATAGCTGAAGAAAAGGTTCTAGCCATTGGAGATGACAAGCTAGCCGTTGGAGGCATTTGAGGCAAAAAGCTGAAGTTTCTAAAAACTAGCCGTTACGGTCCACTTAGTCGACTAACTTTTCTCTTAGTCGACTAAGTCTCTCACTAGATCGACTCAAAATCCTCTTAGTTGACTAAGTATCTAGTGGGCTTTCTATAACTTTGCCTTTTGAGACTGAGTCGATTAAGATCCTGTCTTGATTGACTAACTTGAATTCTGGATCGACTAAATCTCCTGACTTCCAAATTCAGCCGTTCTGTCTTTTTCCTTCACTGAGATTGGGTCAGCTCAATTTTCACTGAGTCGACTAGTTTGCACGCCAAGCATGCCAAGGATCCTTTAACAGCCTTTCTTCTTCAAATTGATTTCTAGGCTAACTTGCCTCCAAAACTTATTTAATCTTCATTAAAACTTTTTGAATTTGAACTACACATTCTCATATAACTTATACTCAAAATTTTTATCATCATCAAAATTAATCTTTAGGTCAACAATCTCCTCCTTTTTGATGATGATAAAATTTTTTAGTATATGCAAACTAATATATAATGGGTTTCTAAAGAATTATACATTTGTCAAGTATGAAACCACTAAACAATAAAAGCATACTTCATTCTAATTAAACTCAAGCATATACTCAACATCTCTCTCCCCTTTTTGACATCACCAAAAAGGTTAAGAGAAAGTTCAAAAAATATCATCAAAATCAATTCAATCATTAAAACATATATCAAAAAAAGAAATGTATCAATTTCAGAAAATCAATGAATCACCTTTTCTTTAAAAAACTTGTCTTTTGATTCAAAATATGCTTGAGATATTTCTTTCATTTTCAGAAATTTTTTTGAACTCAAATGTCATATGCTCTCCCCCTTAATATTATAATCAATTAAATTTAATTTTTATTCACAATTTGCTCCCCCTTACTGTATGCCAAATTTCTTAGTTTCATTCCTTACTTTTGATACAGTTAAATTAATTCTTATCCTTATTGAATTTTGTGTCTCAAATCTAAATTTATATCACATTATGACAAGATTTTGATGTAATTTGATATGTCAAATTCATTTTTTCTATTTATCAAATTTTCTTCTCCTTATCGTCATTATAAGTATTTACTATAATTCAAGATACCAATTGGATTTGAAAAAATATTTCTTCAAGAAATTTAGCTTATCAAACACAAATATATTAATGTTTCAAATTATTCTCAAACTCTAATACATAAATCAATTTTGTTCAATATATCTTCAATCAAAATCAATCATAATGCTCAATTATAATAATCAATCAAAAATAACATCATCAAAATCAACAAGATAAAATATTGAATCATTTGACATGCACTTGGCTAATATACTTTCTAATTGAATGGTAGTAGTTATCAATTTACCAACTTGTCTCCAAGAGTTTTAACTCCTCCATCTTCCATTTTGTGCCTTGAGCATCTACAATTAAGGTACCATTCTCTTTTGGATTAGAGGGATGTCAAGCACACCTGCACTCATAAAGATCAAGTGTATTTTGATATCCAAGCTAACTTGGATCCTTTGAGGTTAGTATCAATGGTTCCTTTTGGAACTCAAATTTGCTTGATTCTTTAATTCTTATATGTATTAGCCCAATAATCAAATTATTTATGTCCAACTTCGTGGCATTTAAAACATGTAATAAATTTTTTATCAAAATGATATTTGTCAATTGAAATTTTTGAAGACTTTAATTTTGCAAAGGAGTTATAATTAGCTTTAGATGTTATATTTTGTTTGTCCATTGACATATGCAAATTTTGTGAACTAATGGAGAATTTATCTATAATTAATTTTAGTTCATTTACTTCATTTTTTAACATTTCATTCTTTTCTAACAAATCTTTATGTTTAAATAGTAATTCATTCTTTTCATCTACTATGGGTTTTAATCTACCTATTTCTTTTTGTAGACTTTCATTTTGTTTAATTAAGTCATCTTATTTAGTTTGCAATTCTTTCTTATCTTTTCGAATCTATCTTTATCTTTACTCAAATTTTGATTTTCTTTCTTTAGCTCTTTATTTCTTTTAGATAGCCTTTTAAAATCATTAAATAATTCATAGAATGCATCATGTAATTCATCAAAAGTAAAATCATTGGCTTGAATTGAGATTACCTCTTCATTATGAGCCATCAAACATAAGTTTGTCTCTTCTTCACAAGAGGATGACTCTTCTTGTGAATTTGAGTTCTCACTACTACTCCAATCAGTCAATATAACTTTCTTTCTCAATTTCTTTGAGCTCTTTTTCAGCAGGGGGTAATCGTTTCTATATTTTCTAAGTTGATTTTTTTTCCCTTTTCCTCTTCTTGGTTCAAATTTTTTCTTCTTTCTCATGAATCTCATGAACCTTTTTGTAATCACCGCCATTTCTTCATCATCTTCCAAATCCTCGACAGAATCACTTGAATTTTCTTCAATGGCCGATGATTTGAATGCAAGAGTTCTCTTCTTTATCTTTTCCTCCTCCATGTTTTGGTTCATATTGAGCTCATATGTCATGAGCGATCCGATTAACTCTTCCAAAGCAAGCTTGCTGAGGTCCTTGGCTTCTTGGATTGTTGTTACTTTTGCTTCCCAAGCCTTTGGTAAAGATCTCAAAACCTTGCACACAAGTTCATGATTAGTATAGGTTTTGCCAAGACCATTCGAAACATTAATAATATTCGTAAATCTTGTGAACATATCAGAAATAGACTCATGTGGTTCTATTTTAAATATTTCATATTTGTGAGCAAGCAAATTAATTTTAGATTCCTTAACTTGGCTTGTTCCCTCATGAGTTACATCTAATTTATCCCAAATCTCTTTAGCTGATATGCAAGTTGATATTCTATTAAACTTATGCACATTTAAAGAACAATAAAGAACATTGATGGCTTTAGCATTTAATTGAGCCATCCTTTTGTCACTTACATTCCAATCTTTTTCGGATTAAGGCACACATATATTATTGACAATCATTGTGGATATGTGAGGATTATTAAATATGATACTCCACATATCATAGTCTTATGCTTGAATAAAAATTTTTATCCTATTTTTTCAATAAGCATAATTAGTGCCATTGAAAAAAAGGAGGTCTAATAGTTGAGTGTCCTTCACCCAACAAACAATCAAATGGATCAGCCATAAGATCTTTAACTCTAGAAAATCAAAGCACCTACTTTAATATCAATTATTGCCCAGGTATGGCTACTCAATAAGGGGTGAATTGGGTATTTTTTAAAATTTTAATCAAATTTGAGCTCTAAGCAAATATGTGCTTCTAATTAGAATGATTGTATGAAGAGAACAATAATTAACAACGAAATAAAAACTAAGCTAAGCAAGTATTAAAATAAAACAAATAGAAATTAAGAGTTAAGCAAAGCAAACAAGAAAAGCACAATACAAATACACAAAATTTATAGCAGTTCGAGCAATCCGCTCCTACGTCCACTCCCCAAGCTCTCCTTGAGAATTCTACTATAATCCCTTGACTATAGTGTGTTTGTTTTTCCAGACTCACAAACAACCAAGTTTGTTTTTCCGAGCTCACCAACCACAACCCTACACCAATAATTTTTCGGGCTTATTATCAACCCAGTTGGTATTAACCTTGACTCACCAACCACAATCAATACAACATCCAACTTTAAGCTTGGACCAACCTTCACCCCAATTTTTTTCCCTCAAAGAAACTTGAAAGAAAAACAAAATATAAGGTATACAATTTCAACACAATTATAAAGACAAAAGGAAACTCTTTAAGCTTGATGAAGATGTTGCAAGGTTGATCTTTGAAGCATAAACTTTTTCTTCTTTGATGCTGGAGAGGATGCTTGAGATGCTGGAGAAGTTTGCTCTTAAAAGCCTACTGAAATTTATTCTCAAAACCCTCTCTTTTCTCTTTTCTCTTGGATATTCAATATTCCTCACAAATTTGAAGATTTTTCTTTGTAAATCCACTTCCCCCCTTTTCTAATTGATTTTCCACCTTTAAATACACTTGAGAATGGTCGGAGAAAAAATTCTAACCGTTGGAGATGACAAACTAGCCATTGGAGACGTTTGGGCAAAAAGCTGAAGTTTTCAAAAACTAGCCGTTACAGTCCACTTAGTCGACTAACTTTTTTTTTAGTCGACTAAATCCTCATTGGGTCGACTTAAAATCCTCTTAGTCGACTAAGTATCAAGTGACTGAAAAACTGACTTTCTATAACTTCTGTCTTCTGAGATTGGGTCGACTAACTTTCTGATTGGGTTGACTAAGATCCTGCCTTGGTCGACTAACTTGAATTCTGGATCGACTAAGTCTTTTGACTTCCAAATTCAGCCGTTCTATTTTTTTCCTTCACTGAGATTGGGTGGGCTCAATTTTCACTAGGTCGACTCAGTTTGCGCGCCAAGCATGCCAAGGATCCTTTAACAACCTTTCTTCTTCAAATTAATTTCTAGACTAGATTTGCCTCCAAAACTTGATTTAATCTTCATTAAAACTTTTTGAATTTAAACTACACATTCTCGTAAACAAAATTAGACTTTATAACTTATACTCAAAATTTTTTGTCATCATCAAAATCAATCTTTAGGTTAACAATCTCTCCTTTTTGATGATGATAAAATTTTTGAGTATATGCAAAATAATATATAGTGGGTTTCTAAAGAATTACATATTTGTCAAGCATGAAACTACTAAACAATAAAAGTATACTTCATTCTAATTAAGCTCAAGCATATACTCAACATCTCTCTCCTCCTTTTTGACATCATCAAAAAGATCAAGGAAAAGTTCAAAAAATATCATCAAAGTCAATTCAATCATTGAGACATATATCAAAATAAGAGATGTATTAATTTCAAAAAATCAATGAATCACCTTTCTTTGGAAAACTTGTCATTTAATTCAAAATATGCTTAAGATATTTCTTTCATTTTCAAAAATTTTCTTGAAATCAAATGTCAAATGCTTTCCCCCTTAATATTATAATCAATTAAATTCAATTTTTATTTACAATTTGCTTCCCCTTACTATATACCAAATTTCTTAGTTTCATTCCTTGCTTCCTCTTAATATAGTTAAATTAATTCTTATCCTTACTGAATTTTGTGTCTCGTATCCAAATTTATATCACATTATGAAAAATATCACATCATGACAAGATTTTGATGTAATTTGACATGTCAAATTCATTTTCTCCATTTACCAAATTTTCTCCCCCTTGTTGTCATTATAAGTATTTACCATAATTCAAGATACCAATTGAGTTTGAAAAATATTTCTTCAAAAAATTTAGCTTATCAAACACAAATATATCATTGTCTCAAATTGTTCTCAAACTCTAATACATAAATCAGTTTTATTCAATATATCTTCAATCAAAATCAATCATAATGCTCAATTATAATAATTAATCAAAAATAACATCATCAAAATCAACAAAATAAAATATTGAATCATTTGACATGTACTTGGCTAACATACTTTCTAATTGAATGGTAGGAGTAGTTATCAATTTACCAACTTATCTCCAAGAGTTTTAACTCCTCCATCTTCTATTTTGTACCTTGAGCATCCACAATTAAGGTACCATTCTGTTTTGGATTAGAGGAGCACACCTGCACTCACAAAGATCAAGTGTATTTTGGTACCCAACCTAACTTGGATCCTTTGAGGTTATATCAAGGTTCTTTTGGAACCCAAATTTGCTTGATTCTTTTATTCTTATATGTATTAGCCCAACAATCAAAAGATTTATGTCCAGCTTTGTTGCATTTAAAGCATGTAATAAATTTCTTATCAAAATGATATTTGTCAATTGAAATTTTTGAAGACTTTAGTTTTGCAAAGAAATTATAGTTAGCCTTAGATGTTATATTTTTTTGTCGATTGACATACGCAAATTTTGTGAACTAATGGAGAATTTATCTATAATTAATTTTAGTTCATTTACTTACTTTTCAAAGTTTCATTCTTTTCTAACAAATCTTTATGTTTAAATAGTAATTCATTCTTTTCATCTACTATGGGTTTAATCTATCTATTTCTTTTTGTAGTCTTTCATTTTGTTTAATTAAGTCATCTTATTTAGTTTGCAATTCTTTCTTATCTTTTTCTAATCTACCTTTATCTTTACTCAAATTTTGATTTTCTTTCTTTAGCTCTTTGTTTCTTTTAGATAGTCTTTTAAAATCATTAAATAATTCATAGAATGCATCATGTAATTCATCAAAAGTAAAATTATTGGCTTGAATTGAGATTACCTCTTCATTATGAGCCATCAAACATAAGTTTGTCTCTTCTTCACATGAGGATGACTCTTCTTGTGAATTTGAGCTCTCACTACTACTCCAATCAACCAATATAGCTTTACTTCTTAATTTCTTTGAACTCTTTTTCAGTAGGGGATAGTCCTTTCTATATTTTCTAAGTTGATTTTTTCCCCTTTTCCTCTTCTTGGTTCAAAATTTTTCTTCTTTCTCATAAATCTCATGAATGTTTTTGTAATCATCGCCATTTCTTCGTCATCTTCAGAATCCTCTGTAGAATCACTTGAACTTTCTTTAACGACCGATGATTTGAATGTAAGGTTCTCTTCTTCATCTTTTCCTCCCCATGCTTTGGTTCATATTGAGCTCATGTGTCATAAGCGATCTAATTAACTCTTCTAAAGCAAGCTTGCTTAGGTCCTTGGCTTTTTGGATTGCTGTTACTTTTGCTTTCTAAGCCTTTGGCAAAGACCTCAAAACCTTGCACATAAGTTCATGATTAGTATAGAATTTGCCAAGACCATTCAAAACATTAATAATATTCATAAATCTTGTGAACATATCAGAAATAGACTCATGTAGTTCTATTTTAAAATTTCATATTTGTGAACAAGCAAATTAATTTTAGATTTCTTAACTTGGCTTGTTCCCTCGTGAGTTACTTTAATTTATCCTAAATCTCTTTAGCCGATATGCAAGTTGATATTCGATTAAACTCATGCACATCTAAAGAACAATAAAGAATATTGATGGCTTTAGCATTTAATTAAGCCATCCTTTTGTCATTTGCATTCCAATCTTTTTCGGATTTAGGCACATTATTGACAATCATTGTGGCATGTGAAGACCATTAAGTATGACACTCCACATGTCATAGTCTTGTGCTTGAATAAAAATTTTCATCCTAATTTTTCAATAAGTATAATTAGTGTCATTGAAAAAAGGAGATCTAATAGTTGAGCGTCCTTCACCCAACAAACAACCCAATGGGTCAGCCATAAGATCTTTAACTCTAGAAAATCAGAGCACCTGCTCTAATATCAATTGTTGCCCAAGTATGGCTACCCAAGAGGGGACATGAATTGGATATTTTTAAAAATTTAATCAAATTTGAGCTCTAAGCAAATATGTGCTTCTAATTAAAGTGATTGTATGGAGAGAACAATAATTAGCAGCAAAATAAAAATTAAGCTAAGCAAGTATTAAAATAATGTAAAAAAAATTAAGAGTTAAGTAAAGAAAACAAGAAAAGCACAACACAAACACACAATTTATAGTGATTCGGAGCAACCCGCTCCTACATCCACTCCCAAGCTCTCCTTGGAAATTCCACTATAATCTATTGACTGCAGTATGTTTGTTTTTCCAGGCTCACAAACAAATCCAATTAGTTTTTTCGGGCTCACCAACCACAACCCTACACCGATAATTTTTCGGACTTACTATCAACCCAGTTGGTTTTAACTTGGCCACCAACTACAACCAATACAACATCCAACTTTAGGCTTGGACAAACCTTCATCCCAAGTTTCTTCCCCCAAAGAAACTTGATAGAAAAACAAAATATAAGGTATACAATTTCAGCATAATTATAAAGACAAAAGAAAACTCTTTAAGCTTGATGAAGATGTTGCAAGGTTGATTTTTGAAGCTTGAACTTTTCTTCTTTGATGCTGGAGAGATGCTTGAGATGTTGGAGAAGTTTGCTCTTGAAAGCCATTGAAATTTATACTCAAATCCCCCTCTTTTCTCTTTTTTCTTGGATATTCAATATTCTCACAAATTTGAAGATTTTTCTTTGTAAATCCACTTCCTCCTTTTTTTTTAATTGATTTTTCACCTTTAAATATACTTGAGAATGGCTGGAGAAAAGGTTCTAGCCGTTGGAGATGACAAACTAGCCGTTGGAAGATGTTTGGGGCAAAAAGCTGAAGTTTCCAAAAACTTGCCGTTACAGTCCACTTAGTCGATTTACTTTGCTCTTAGTCGATTAAGTCTCTCACTGAGTTGACTCAAAATTCTCCTAGTCAACTAAGTATCAGATGGCTGAAAAATTAGCTTACTGTAACTTTCTATCTTCTGAGACTGGATGACTAACTTTCTGACTGAGTCGATCAAGATCCTATCTTGATCAACTAGAATTATGGATCGACTAAATCTCCTGTCTTCTAAATTCAGCCTTTCTGTCGTTTTCCTTCACTATCAATTTTCATTGGGTTGACTCAGTTTGCATGCCAAGTGTACCAAGAGTCCTTTAATAGCCTTTTTTCTCCAAATTGACTTCTAGGCTAGACTTGTCTCCAAAACTTAATTTAATCTTCATTAAAATTTTTTGAATTTGAACTACACATTCTCATAAACAAAATTAGACTTTATAACTTATACTCAAAATTTTTTGTTATCATCAAAATCAATCTTTAGATCAACAATCTCTCTTTTTTGATGATGACAAAATTTTTAATATATGCAAAATAATATATATGGAATTCTAAAGAATTATACATTTGTCGAGCATGAAACCACTAAACAATAAAAGCATACTTCATTCTAATTAAGTCAAGCATATACTCAACATCTCTCTCTCCCTTTTTGACATCATCAAAAAGATCAAGGGAAAGTTCAAAAAATATCAACAAAATCAATTCAGTCATTGAGACATATATCAAAATAAGAAATATATCTGTTAGATGTATGTCCTAGAAGCCAATATGGCTGACGCATGTATAATTCTAAGATATAATTTTATACTTAATATATTGATATGATCAATAAAAGAATATTTTTTTTTCATTCAAATGTGATGTGTCCTTGAATCGTCCATGAAATTAGTATCGATACATATTTTCAAAGTGTTGAGAATTAGAGACATGTATTTAATTCTTAAATACTTCCGATCATAGGATCATCATGAGACGGTGATAGATCCGGATAGACTGGCACACAAATCACTTCCTTTAGGATAGATGAGTCTCTGGTCTACTATATACAGACACAAGACGACGAGTGCGGGTAGTTGTTAGAGAACAACTAGTACTGAGCGTGACCATATGAGAGATCACTTAGATTTCTATTCGATCGTCAATGATTATCTCGATGCTATAGTTGTGTGACTGATCCTTCGACTTGAGATGTACTGTTGCTTGCAGTGAGGCTGCTGGAGTTTGACTACATATAAATATGGATCTCAAATGAGCCCTTGTAGTAATGTTGGCGATAGTTGGTTACTGTAGGAGTGGGATGCGCATCAAGATAGGATCTATTGATCTTGATAGAGAGTAATATAAAATTTGAAAGGCTAAGTCTAAGAATCTATGGCCATAGTAGTGTGATTGATGGAAAAAAAATTTCATAAAATCACAACTGAACTTGAGCTAATCGAATCTATCATATGACTGATGGTGAGGTTTGACGATTTATCCATGACCTGCCATCTAGTCGGAACTCACGATAGAGGGACTGAATCACACGTTAACTACACCTAGAGGTTCATTTCAGTTCTACTAGATTGCCACTACATACTGCTAGGTGTCACTGGTGGATTGTAAGAGCTCACTAAGATCATTCTGGATCGATAATCCTTGCTGAGTTAGAGTGAAATCATTCCGACCTATTGAAAAAAATTTCAATGATACAATGATAGAGATCATTATATATCTCACTATCAGATAAAATTGAACCTATGGGTTACACAACAAAGGGATTAGACCTGAAATAATAATTGAGCTTATGAAGTGTCAATTAGGTTTAGAGAAATCCATTGGGTTCATGATAAGCTTGCTAGCACATGGCTGAATCCAATTCCTCTTTCTGTTGGAATTACTTATTTGATAAGACAATTCTAACTTAATTACTTACTAATAATCTACATGAATAAGATTCATGAGACTCCAATTGTTGGGTGTCTAAGGTTATGCATTGTATTAATTAAAGATGCAAGTCCTAATTAATTTTTTTGATAGTTATTTTTAGGCGCCACCTTGATTTGATCAAGTTGGACGGGTCATTGATTAGAGGACTTTTAGTTCTCTTATGGGCCGTCTCTTGGGTGTGTTTTGGAGTGTCTAATTATGGATGCAAGAGCTTCAATTGTTGGCGCCTAAAGATTTCTAAAGTAAGTTAGATAACTTAAGTTAATAGAAAACTCAATGCAAGTAGGACTTGTATTATGTGATTAAATAGGATTCAATCTTTGTGCCTATTTAAAGAACCTCCCTAAGGTCCCTAGAGCATCCAAACCAGCAGCCCCTCATGCCCAAAAGCTCTCCCCAGCCCTCTCTTCCTCTCCCTTTCTCTTCTCTTAGGCGTTCTACACACCTATCCCTTGGGATGCAAGTCCCAAGGAGTTCCACGCCCAAGGTGTTGGACATCCCATAATTTGCTGGTTGCTGGTGTTTTGTAGCAGCACAAAGCAAGGAGAAACTCTAAAGAAAAGGAAAAGAAGAAGATCAAGAAGAAAGATCAAGTGTTGATTGCGATTCAGGCTTCGTTCAGATTCAGCAGACTGAATTTTGAAAAAACCAAAATTAAATTAAAGAGGACTGTTCCAGGCTGATCCCGAGTGGATACTCGTAGAGGCCGGACACTTGTGCGGCTAAGAGAGAATCTCTTCTCTTCCAGATCCAATTTGAAGAAAAAGATTGCGAAACAAGTATGTGATTTGATCACAATTTGAATTTCAGCATATATCAATTTTAGCATATAAGATAGATCCATGTGGTTTTATGTTTACATACATGCATAATTCAGATTAAAAGTATTTTAATTTTATTCTCCGCTACGGTGTTTAAAAAATAAAATTTTCGAAACACATATGCATGCACCAAGTCCCGAATTCCAACAGTGGTATCAGAGTCACAATTTTCATATGCTGAATTTTGATATACATATTTTTGAAAAGATTTCAAAATCAGATTTTTCCTTGATACATGAGATGTATAGATGATCTTCTAATCTGGAATTTGATTTTGCATTTAATTTTGAAACATATAGTTGATATGTAATTGCATGCATAGATCTGAATTTTGATCTAGAAGAGTTCTAGTTCATGTAATACATAGATGCATGCATAAAACTGAAATTTTTATATGATCTGAATTTTGATTCATATATGTGATATATGACTGCACATTTAGATCATAAATTTGCTTTTAATCTGATCTATGATTAGCATATGAGATATATGATATAATGCTTAATCTGAAATTTTGTTTAGATCTAATTTTACATGCATATATTTGACATATATTTGTATGCTAAAATTTGAAAATTATTTTCATGTTTTAAAACTTACTTTCATGCAATAAATTTAGATATGAAATTTGTGTTTGTGCATGAGGATTTTTGTCATGAAAAAATCATAAATTAGGTCATGTAATAGGATTGCATTTAAGATTTTTGATTTGAGTCATATAAGTCTAACTCGATTAAGTAATTGATCATACCAAGTCAAGTGTGATAAGGTCAGATCAATTAAGTTTATGATATATAATTGTTGTTGATCAAATCGTTTGAACTCATATGTAGAATCGATTAACCTAAAGACCTAATTTGGCTCGCTGGTTTGAGCCTAATTCGCTAGTGCTAACCAATTCTGATCAATCGACCTATTAGTGTCTAAGGCAAGTTAATGAGATGTGGTTATTTAATTGATTTCGTTAGCCGATCTAGCCAATTTATTGGTATCTTAGGAAGGCAAAGGGAGACCCCCACCAATCTTCACTTACCTGGCCAATTTGGAAGATTGGATCTTGAATTAGGTTACTTAGCAATCTGGTTTAGCCTATGCCAGTTAGATCGATCATATGATAACTGATTAGATGAGACCTAAACCTAAACCTCCCAAAATATTAAGTCCATAAGTCTTCCACCATTGTAGATGTGCGGGCGTGCTACCGGCGTTGATTGTTCTCGGCTGGTTACAGTGGTTCAGTTGCATCAAGAACACACAACCACTCTATTAGCAAAGAGTTGCTCCAGGATAAGGATAGGATTAGGCCCAATAACTGTTAGGTGAGGACCCAATGACGCCTTGCACCTACTTGTAAATGGTGGGTCGGATTTAACTAAAAATATGGGCAATAACTGTTAGGTGAGCCCATGACTTAGAGACCAAGTCGCTGCAACATGCTTAGTGAAGCATCTGGGCAAAGAGTTGCCTACGCATTGATATGCATGTTACCAATAAATGTTAGTAAGGTGCATGTCATCGGTAGGACCGCAGCACCACTGGAATCTTTTGTGCGTTAGTGTTTCTGTTTTCTTCCGGAGA
The DNA here is from genome assembly GCF_000442705.2 of Elaeis guineensis. NCBI lineage: Eukaryota > Viridiplantae > Streptophyta > Magnoliopsida > Arecales > Arecaceae > Elaeis > Elaeis guineensis. The sequence goes on from NC_026001.2 coordinate 29,924,671, forward strand.
GTGGAGGATCCGATAAATTAGTGGGAGCCATTGTTTGCATTTTAAAGTCCTAGAAACAAATATAAACATTAAGTACCAAAGTCTAACTGAATCTCTACTCTCGCAGTTAAACCATAATGTCAGCCTCAAACCCTCTAACCCGCATCCGTAAAATCAATCGTTTGACCGATACCAATTACAAAGACTGGCTCAGAAACCTCAGGATTTTTCTGATCTCAAAAAAGTTAAGCCATGTTCTCGATCAGGATCCCGTAATGCTACCAAACCGTCCTGCTGCTGAGCAAAGAGCTGCTTTTGAAAAGTAGACAGATAAAGACAATCGGGTCAAGTGTTATGTGCTGGCGTCTATGTCAAACGAGTTGCAAACCAGCACGAGCATATGCCCACTGCCTAGGCCATGATCACTCACCTGCAAGAGTTGTATGGTGAGCAGAGCCGTACTGCGCGCTTCAAAGTGTCTAAGAGACTTCAATCTAAAATACGTGAAGGGCAGTCTGTCCATGAGCACTGTATAACAGTGATCAAGGATACTGAGGAGCTTGAGAAGCTCGGGCTAGAAGTGAAAAAAGAATTGCAGATAGATCTGATCCTTCAATCCCTTACCAGTTCACATAGTCAATTCATTGTGAATTTTCATATGAACAAACTTGACTGCACTATTTTCAAACTCATCAACATGTTGATCACCATGGAGGTACCTTGAAGAGTTCAAGGGGCACTGTTCTCGCTATGGAGCGAACCTCTTCTTCCAAGAAAAAGTTTACTGGAAGGAAGAAGGTTAAATCCGCGATGAAGCAAAAGAAAGAGAGTAAGCCGAAGAAGGATGGTCCAAAGACGACTGAGGCAAAGGGAAAGTGTTTCCACTGTCATGCTGAAGGCCACTGGAGGAGAAACTGCCCTAAATACCTGGAGAGCCTAAAGACCAAAAAGGATGATAAGTCTTCTGAAGGTATGTTCGTAATTAAATCTAACCTTACGATTTCTTCTACTTCTAGTTGGGTATTGGACTCTGACTCGAGTGCTCATATATGTACCTCAATGTAAGGTCTGATAGAAAGTAGGAGGTTGAGGGAAGGTGACATGATCCTTCGAGTCGGTAATGGAGCAAAAGTTGCTGCAGAGGTCGTTGGCACTTACCCTCTTCGATTACCGTCTGATGTTAAATTAGATTTAAAAAACTATTATTATGTTTCTGTAGCTAGTCAGAATTTGATTTTCGTGTCTGTGCTAGCACAGAAGGTTTTGAAATTTATTTCAATAAAGATTTTTGTTCCATTTATTTACGAAATAAATTAGTTGCACGAGATCTTTTAATTGACAGTCTTTATCACTTGCATGTTGATGCGAATGTGAACCTAAACGATCAAATAGTGAGTGCCGTAGGCCAGAAGAGACCAAGAGATGAAATTAATCAAGTACTTGTGGCACCATAGACTAGGCTATATTGGAGAGGACAGGATAAACAGACTGGAGAATGATGGGATCCTTGGCTCTCTTAATCCAGAGTCGTATCTAGCTTGCGAATCCTGCCTTCGAGAAAAGATGGCCAAGTTGCCCTTTGTAGGACATGGGGAAAGGGCCACAGAGCTACTTGCCCTGGTACACACCAATGTGTGTAGGCCATTTGATATGCAGAGAGAGATGTTTATACCTACTTCATTACCTTTACCGATGATTTGTTTAGGTACGGATATGTATATCTGATGAAACACAAGTCTGAAATCTTAGAAAAGTTCAAAGAATTCAAGCATGAAGTAGAAAAGCAGACAGGCAAACCAGTTAAAGTTCTTCGATCTGATTGAAGAGGTGAATACCTTAGTCGAAATTTCTGGATATCTTAAGGACAATGGTATAGTCTCTCAGTGGACCCCTCCTGGAATGCCTCAACTCGGCAAGGTATCCAAAGGAGAACAGGACCCTATTGGATATGGTCCGGTCCATGATGAGCTTCACTGATCTATCCTTATTTCTTTTGGGACATGTCTTATTAACTGTCATTCACTTGTTGAATAGGGTTCCATTAAAGTCCATTCCTACCACACCGTATGAGATATGGTTCGGTAAGAAGCCGAGTCTGGGTTATCTCAAGACTTGGGGATGTCCACCTATGTCAAGAGACAGATGACAGATAAGCTAGAGGATAGATCTATTATACTCGCTTTATAGGTATCCAAAAGAATTCATGAGATACTACTTCTATTTTCCACAAGATCACAATGTGATTGTGAGTTGAAACGCCGTATTCCTAGAAAAACAATTTATCCAAGATGCGGCAATGGGAGGTTAGTGGAGCTCGAAGAGAGTCTCTGAAGAGCCCAGAGTTATAGATCCTCAAAAACCCGTAATCTATGAGCCAATAGTTGATGTTCCTCTACCACCTTGTAGATCTAGCAAGGTCTTCCGACCTTCTGAAAGGTACATGAGTATATTTACGGAGGAAGTAAAGAAAATATTTCTTATGGGAGATAGGGGTCATAGTGATGACCCTAATACCTTTGACGAGGCAATATCTGACATCGATTTCGAGAAATGGTTAAATACTATGAAGTCAGAAATTGACTCGACGCACTCGAATCAAGTCTAAACTTTAGTAGATCCACCTGAGGGTATCGTACCCATTGGGTGTAAATGGATCTACAAAAGGAAAATAGGTGCCGATGGTAAGGTAGAGACCTATAAAGCTAGGCTTGTGACTAAAAGTTATAGTCAATGCGAAGGTATTGACTATCAGAAAATCTTCTCGTCCGTAGCCATGTTGAAATCTATCCATACTTTACTTACTGTTGCGGTTTACTATGCTTATGAAATCTGGCAAATGGATGTGAAAACTGCTTTCCTGAATAGATATCTTGAAGAAGATATCTATATGCAGCAACCTATAGGTTTCACGTCTGGTGATGGTGATCATAGAGTCTGCAAGCTACAAAGATCCATATATGGATTAAAGCAGGATTCTCGGAGTTGGAACCATCATTTTGATAAGACAATCAAATCGTTTGATTTCATCAAAAACGAAGAGGAACTTTGTGTATACAAAAGGATCAGTGGGAGTGCGATTACCTTCCTCATATTGTATGTGGATGATATTCTCCTTATTGGAAATGACATTCCCATGCTGACCATGGTCAAAAGATGGTTGTCTAAAGAATTCTCCATGAAAGATCTAGGAGAAGCGTCTTATATTCTTGGAATAAAGGTCTATAGAGATAGACCTAAACAGATGCTTGGCCTGCCACAAAAGCTGTACATAGAGAAGATGCTGAAGAGGTTCAGCATGAAAATCTCCAAGAGAGATCTCTTACCTCTTAAGCATGGTATTAGTCTCTCTAAGACGATGTATCCGACCACATTTGAGGAGATACAGCGCATGAGTAGGATTCCTTATGCCTCGGCCATAGGAAACCTCATGTATGCCATGCTATGTAGTCGACTTGATATTGCCCTTGACGTGAGTGTCATGAACAGATATCAATTGAATCCAAGTGAGGAGTACTGGATAGCTGTGAAGAACATCCTTAAGTACTTAAGGACTAAGGATTTGTTCTTGGTCTTTGAAGGTGATTTTGAGTTGTGAGTCGAGGGCTGTACTGACTCAAACCTCATATTTGATCCTGATAATAGAAAATCTACGTCAGGATACATGTTCGTTTGTAATGGTGGCACAGTTAGCTAGAAGAATTATAAGCAACCCATCATAGCGGATTCAACATGGAGGCTGAGTATGTCGCTACTTCGGATGCTGCAAAAGAAGGCTTCTGTCTCAAAAAATTCGTTGTGAAACTTGAGGTTATGACATCGGATGCCATACCGCTGTACTGTGACAACAATGGAGCCATAGCACTCGCTAAAGAGTCGAAGTCTCATAAAAAATCTAAGCATATCGAGCGGTGTTTTTATATCATACACGACTACCTCGAAAAGAAATATGTCGAGGTACGAAGAGTAGGCTCCGCGGACAACGTAGCAACCTGCTGACTAAGTAGTTGAGCCAACCGAAAATAGAAGTCCACCTTGAGAAGATGGGACTTAATTTGTGGCCAATTGACTTTAGTCCAAGTGGGAGATTATTAGATGTATGTCCTAGAAGCCAATATGGCTGACACATTGTAATAATTCTAGGATACAATTTTGTACTTAATATATTGATATGATCAATAAAGGATAATTTTTTTTCATTCATATGGGATGTGTTCTTGAATCATTCATAAAATTAGTATCGATACATATTCTCAAAGTGTTGAGAATTAGGGATATGTATTTAATTCCTAAATGCTTTCGATCATAAGATCATCATGAGGACAGTGATAGATCCGAATAGATTGATACACAAATCGCTTCTTTCGGGATAAATGAATCTCTGATCTAATGTGTAGAGACACAAGACGACGAATGCGGATAGTTGTTAGAGAACAACTAGTACTGAGCGTGACCATATAAGAGATCACTTAGATTTCTATTCGATCGTCAGTGATTATTTCGATGCTGTAGTTGTGTGACTGATACTTCGATTTGAGATGGTACTGCTGCTCATAGTGAAGCTACTGGAGTTTGATTGACATATAAATATAGATCTCAATGAACTCTTGTAGTGGATGTTGACGACAGTTGATCCACTGTAGGAGTAGAATGCTCATCAAGATAGAATTTATCGATCTTGATAGAGAGGTGTAGTCCTATAGGATTTGAAAGGCTAAGTCCAAGAATCTATGGCCATAGTAATATGATTAATGGAAAAGAATTTCCATAGAAGTCACAACTGGACTTGAACTAATCGAATCTATCATATAACTGATGTTGAGATTTGATGATTTATCCATGATCTGCCATCTAGTCGGAACTCACGATAAAGAAACTGAATCACACGTTAACTACACTTAGAGGTTCATTTCAGTTCTACTGGGTTGCCACTACATACTGCTAGATATCACTGGTGGATTATGAGAGCTCACTAGGATCGTTCTGGCTCGACAATCTTTGTTGAGTTTGAGTGGAATCGTTCTGACCCATTGAAAAGAGTTTCAATGATACAATGATAGAGATCATTGTATATCTCACTATCAGATAAAATTGAATATATGGGATCACACAATAAATGGATTAGATCTGAAATAAGTAATTGAGCTTATGAAGTATCAATTGGGTTTAGAGAAATCCATTGGGTTCATGATAACCTTGCTAGCATATGGTTGAACCAATTTCTCTTTTTGTTGGGATTACTTATTTGATAAGATAATTCTAACTTAATTACCTACTAATAACCTACATGAATAAGATTCATGAGACTCCAATTGTTGGGTATCTAAGGTTATGGATCATTTAATTAAAGGTGCAAGTCTCTAATTAATTTTTTTGATAGTTATTTTTTAGCGTCATCTTGATTTGATCAAGTTGGGCATGTCCATTAATTAGAAGGCTTTTAGTTCTCTTATGAGGCATCTCTTGGTGTGTTTTGGAGTGTCTAATTATGGGTGCAAGGATCTCAATTGTTGGCACCTAAAGGGTCTCCTAAAATAAGTTGGATATCTTAAGTTAAGAAGAAATCCAATGCAAGGACTTATATCATGTGATTGAATAGGATTCAATCTTTGTGCCTATTTAAAGAGACCTCCCCTAAGTCCCTAGAGCATCCAAACCAGTAGCCCCTCACACCCAAAGGCTCTCCCCACGTCCTCTCTTCCTCTCCCTTTCTCTTCTCTTGGCGTTCTACACGCCCATCTCTTGAGATGCGAGTCCCAAGGAGTTCCACGCCTATGGTGTTGGACGTCCCATAATTTGCTGGTTGCTGGTGTTTTGTAGCAGCACAAAGGAGAAACTCTAAGAAAAGAAGAAGAAGATCAAAAAGAAAGATCAAATATTGATCGCGATCCAGACTTTGTTCAGATTTAGTAGGCTGAATTTTGGAAGAACCAAAATTCAGATTAAAAAGATTATTCCAGACTGATTCCGAGTGAATACTCATAGAGACCGGATACTTGTGCGGTTAAGAAAGAACTCTTCTCTTCCAGATCCAGATTTGAAGAAAAAGATTACGAAATAAGTATGTGATTTGATAACAATCTGAATTTCAGCATATATCAATTTCAGCATATGAGATAGATCCATGTGGTTTTATGTTTCTATGCATGCATAATTCAGATTAAAGTATTTTAATCTTATTCTCCACTGCAGTGTTTAGAAAATAAATTTTTGAAACACATATGCATGCATTAAGCCCCGAATTCCAACAATATCAATTTCAAAAAATCAATGAATCACTTTTTCTTTGAAAAACTTGTCTTTTGATTCAAAATATGCTTAAGATATTTCTTTCATTTTCAAAAATTTTCTTGAACTCAAATGTCAAATGCTCTCCACCTTAATATTATAATCAATTAAATTCAATTTTTATTCACAATTTGCTTCTCTTACTATATATCAAATTTCTTAGTTTCATTCTTGCTTACTCTTGGTACAGTTAAATTAATTCTCATCATTATTGAATTTTGTGTGTCATATCCAAATTTATATCACATTATGACAAGATTTTATGTAATTTGATATGTCAAATTCATTTTCTCCATTTACCGAATTTTCTCCCCCTTATTGTCATTATAAGTATTTACTATAATTCAAGATACTAATTGAGTTTGAAAAATATTTTTTCAAAAAATTTAGCTATCAAATACAAATATATCATTGTTTCAAATTATTCTCAAACTCTAATATATAAATCAATTTTATTCAATATATTTTCAATCAGAATCAATCATTATACTCAATTATAATAATTAATCAAAAATAGCATCATCAAAATCAACAAGATAAAATATTGAATCATTTGACATGCACTTGACTAATATACTTTTTAATTGAATGTAGGAATAGTTATCAATTTACCAACTTGTCTCCAAGAGTTTAACTCCTCCATCTTCTATTTTGTGCCTGGAGCATCCACAATTAAAATACCATTCTCTTTTAGATTAGAGAGATGTCAAGCACATCTGCACTCACAAAGATCAAGTTATTTTGGTACCCAAGCTAACTTGGATCCTTTGAGGTTAGTATCAATGATTCTTTTTAGAATCCAAATTTGCTTGATTCTTTTATTCTTATATGTATTAGCCCCAAATCAAATGATTTATATCCAGCTTTGTTGCATTTAAAGCATGTAATAAATTTCTATCAAAATGATATTTGCCAATTGAAATTTTTGAAGACTTTAGTTTTGCAAAGGAGTTATAGTTAGCTTAGATGTTATATTTTGTTTGTCCATTAACATATGCAAATTTTGTGAACTAATGGAGAATTTATCTACAATTAATTTTAGTTCATTCACTTCATTTTTCAAAATTTCATTCTTTTCTAATAATTTTTTATATTTAAATAGTAATTCATTTTTTTCATCTACGATGGGTTTTAATCTATATATTTCTTTTTGTAGACTTTATTTTGTTTAATTAAGTCATCTTTTTTAGTTTGCAATTCTTTCTTATCTTCTTCTAATCTACCTTTATCTTAACTCAAATTTTGATTTTCTCTCTTTAGCTCTTTGTTCCTTTTAGATAGTCTTTTAAAATTATTAAATAATTCATATAATGCATCATGTAATTAATCAAAAGTAAAATCATTGGCTTGAATTGAGATTACCTCTTTATTATGAGCCATCAAACATAAGTTTGTCTCTTCTTCACGTGAGGATGACTCTTCTCGTGAATTTGAGCTCTCACTACTCCAATCAGCCAATATAGCTTTCTTTCTTAATTTCTTTGGGCTCTTTTTCAGTAGGAGGTAGTCCTTTCTATATTTTTTAAGTTGATTTTTTTCCTCTTTTCCTCTTCTTGGTTCAAAATTTTTCTTTCTCATGAATCTCATGAACCTTTTTGTAATCACCATCATTTCTTCGTCATCTTCCGAATCTTCGGTAGAATCACTTGAACTTTCTTCAATGGCCGATGATTTGAATGCAAGGATTCTCTTCTTCATCTTTTCCTCCTCTATGTTTTGATTCATATTGAGCTCATGTGTCATAAGTGATCCGATTAACTCTTCCAAAGCAAGCTTATTGAGGTCCTTGGCTTCTTGGATTGCTGTTACTTTTGCTTCCTAAGCCTTTGGCAAAGATCTCAAAACCTTGCACACAAGTTCATAATTAGTATAGGTTTTGCCAAGACCATTCAAAACATTAATAATATTCATAAATCTTATGAACATATCAAAAATAGATCATGTGATTCTATTTTAAACATTTCATATTTATGAACATTTCATATTTGTGAACAAGCAAATTAATTTTAGATTCCTTAACTTGACTTGTTCTCTCATGAGTTACTTCTAATATGTCCCAAATCTCTTTAGCTGATATGCAAATTGATATTCTATTAAACTCATGCATATCTAAAGAATAATAAAGAATATTGATGGCATTAGTATTTAATTGAGCCATCCTTTTGTCATTTGCATTCCAATCTTTTTCGGATTTAGGCGTGCACATATTATTGACAATCATTATGGATGTGTGAGGACCATTAAGTATGACACTCCACATGTCATAGTATTGTGCTTGAATAAAAATTTTCATCCTAGTTTTCCAATAATGTAATTAGTGCCATTGAAAAAAAGAGGTCTACTAGTTGAGTGTCCTTCATCCAACAAATAACCAAATGGATCAGCCATAAGATCTTTAATTCTAGAAAATCAGAGCACCTGCTCTGATACCAATTGTTGTCCAGATATGGCTACCCAAGAGGGGGATGAATTGGTATTTTTAAAAATTTTAATCAAATTTGAGCTCTAAGCAAATATGTGCTTCTAATTAGAGTCATTGTAAGGAGAAACAATAATTAATAGCGAAATAAAAACTAAACTAAACAAGTATTAAAATAATGTAAATAGAAATTAAGAGTTAAGCAAAGCAAACAAGGAAAGCACAACACAAATACACAAAATTTATAGTGGTTCAGAGCAACCCACTCCTACATCCACTCCCTAAGCTCCCCTTGAAAATTCTACTATAATCTCTTGACTATAATGTATTTATTTTTTCGGACTCACAAACAAACCCAGTTGGTTTTCTGGGCTCACCAACCACAACACTACAACGATAGTTTTTTGGACTTACTATCAATCCAGTTGGTTTTAACCTTGGCTCACCAACCACAACCAACACAACATCCAACTTCAAGCTTAGACCAACCTTCACCCCAAGTTTCTTTCTCCCAAAGAAATTTGAAAGAAAAACAAAATATAAGGTATATAATTTCAGCACAATTAGAAAGACAAAAGAAAATTCTTTAAGCTTGATGAAGATGTTGCAAGGTTGATCTTTGAAGCTTGAATTTTTTCTTCCTTGATATTGGAGAGGATGCTTGAGATGTTGGAGAAAATTTTACTTGAAAGCCCACTAAATTTGTACTCAAATCCCTCTCTTTTCTCTTTTCTCTTGGATATTCAATATTCCTCATAAATTTGAAGATTTTTTTTTGTAAATCCACTTTTCTCCTTTTCTAATTGATTCTCCACCTTTAAATATACTTAAGAATGGCTGGAGAAGAGGTTCTAACCATTAGAGATGACAAACTAGTCGTTGGAGGACGTTTGGGGCAAAAAGCTAAAATTTTCAAAAACTAGCGTTACAATCCACTTAGTCGACTAACTTTTCTCTTAGTTGACTAAGTCCCTCATTAGACTGGCTCAAAATTTTTTAATCGACTAAGTATCAGGTGGCTAAAAAATTGGCTTTCTATAACTTTTATCTTCTGAGACTGGATCGACTAACTTTCTGACTGAATCGACAAAGATCCTGTCTTGATCGACTAACTTAATTCTGGATCGACTAAGTCTCCTGACTTTCAAATTTAGCCTTTCTGTCTTTTTCCTTCATTGAGACTAGGTCGGCTCAATTTTTACTGGGTCGACTCAGTTTGAGTGCCAAGCGAGTCATGGGTCTTTTAACAGTCTTTCTTCTCCAAATTAATTTCTATACTAGATTTGCCTCCAAATCTTGATTTAATCTTCATTAAAACTTTTTGAATTTGAACCACATTCTCATAAATAAAATTAGACTTTATAACTTATACTCAAAATTCTTTGTCATCATCAAAATCAATCTTTAGGTCAACAAGGAGGTTTCTGAATGTCACACCTACACCAAACAAAGAAATTAAGCACCCAATTAGTTGGTAAGGTGCACATCCCAAGGTCTTCAAAGGAATCTCCCCTGGACAAATAAGAATGTTTGACTTGTTTCTATAGACCATAAAGATGAAAGCAATTTCCATAAATTGAGTGGATAATTGTAAAAAATTGGAAAAGCCCAAGAGGTAGAACATGTAAAAATTAATAGAAAATAGCAAAAAAATCAACTATAAAACACACAAATATATGTAGATAAGATAAAACTTTTCCCTCAAAATGATAGATTTTATTAGTTAATGAGGTAAAAGTTCCAGCTTTGCAACTTCCAACGTGTCACTAAGAGACATGCAAACAGGTTCCAACACCACCTCCAATGCTGCTTCAAATTATATATGCAGCTGTATTTTACATGGATAGAAACATCTAAATTTTGTGGTTATAGCTTTTTATTTCCTATTAACAAACATTATATTTGAATAGATTTCATAGGTCATGCAGTGTAAGAAAGTGTTGGACATAAGAGATCAGCTCAAGGAACTAACTTGAAAGCTCATCTGTGTTACCAGGCATTCCACAAAGGGGGCAAAAAGAAACATCAAACCTCTGCAAATTTGACTAGAATGCATCATATAGGAGTCCCAGGGCTCATGATGCTCGGGTCAACAGCATTCAAGTCTCTAGCTGTGATAGGGCAGTGCAGCATCCTTAGTTTAATCTTCAGCATCATGAAGAGCAAATTCCACCAGAGGAACATAACCTAGCTGTTTCATCTCTGCCAGCATTTCTTGTAGGAAAGAGTATATCTCCGGAGACTGTGGATGGGACCTGTCACCTACTCCAAACTTATAAACTTGGTTATCAAACTCAACCATACTAAACCCCTGAACTTTACTCACTTTTCTTCCCACCATCAACTTCCTCACTCTCTCAACATCACTCCACCTCGACTTAGCAGCATAAATATTCGAGAGAAGAACATAATACCCAGAATGGTTAGTGTTTAACTCAAAGATTCTATCTGCAATTCTTTCTGCTAAATCTAAATCACCATGGATCTGGCAAGCACCAAGCAGAGACCCCCATAAACTAGAATCAGGATCCATGGGCATGTGTTCTATAAGCTCTTGAGCTTCATATAACTTCCCTGCACGTCCAAGGATGTCCACCATGCATGCGTAGTGATGTAGCTTTGGCTCCACTCCAAATGTGTCACTAATCAAATGAAAATACGTTTCGCCTTCTTCTAGCAGCCCTGAATGGCTACACGCAGAGAGGAGACTGGTAAAGGTGGCATGGTTTGGCTTCACCCCAGCTTCCACCATCTGATCAAATACTGCAATCGCGTCCTTCCCAAGCCCATGGTATCCATAGCTCGCTATCATCGCAGTCCAACCCACAACGTCCTTCTCATCCGCAAGTTCGAACACCAATCGTGCAAGATCCAGGCTCCCGCACTTTGCATACATATCAACAACCGCAGTTGCAACCAAAATGTCAGGCTCAAAGCCAGTTTTGATCGCATAACAATGGAAGCACACTCCCCTCCCGAGGGCCCCCAGATTACCGCACGCCAACAGGGCGCTCAACAAGCTGACACGGTTGGCCTTCACGCCCCACTGCTGCATGAGACGGAAGAACTCCAACGTCTCGGTGCTGCAGCCATTGTGGGCGTAACCAGATATCATCGAAGTCCACGAGACCAAGTCTCTATTACTCATTTTATCGAAGCTGAGACGGGCATTGCCAACGTCACCGCACTTGGAGTACATATCGACAAGAGCGGCACCGACAAAGAGGTCGTCAGCGCACCCGAAGCATAGAACATGTTGGTGGAGCTGCCTCCCGAGCTGGAGTTCGGCGAGGGCGGCGCAGGATTTGAGGGCAAAGGGGAAGGTGAACTTGTCGGGGCGGAGGCCGGAGGAGAGGAGAAGGGAGTAAAGATGGAGGGAGTGGTGGAAGCGAGCATGGGTGGCGCAGGAGCGGATGAGGGTGTTCCAGATATAGGTGGAGGGGTTGGGGATGGAGCGGAAGAGGAGGAAGGCGAAGTCGAGGAGGCCAAAGGAGAGGTAGGAGAGGGTGGTGGTGGAGAGGAGGGAGGGTAGGTGGTGATGGAGGCCGTGGGTGAGGAGCTGGGCGTGGACTTGCTTGAGGTGGTCCGGGTGGGCGCACGCTTTGATGAGAGAGTGGATGGTGTTTGTTGAAATGGGGCAAAGAGATTTGAGAGCAAGACGGGAGAGAGAGATTAGGTTGGTAATCGGAGGCATGCATATAGACCAAAAAAAAAAAAAAAAAAAAGAGAGACGTGAACGGGATGCTAAAACTGGCCGATGCATAAAAACAAGAGTTAATCATGCAAAAAAATCCGAGGTTTTCAATTTCACCCTCAACTTTATTTAATACAACCAAACCATCCAACTTACAAATTAGCTCAATTTAGACCGCGACTGTGATTTTCATTGGCCTACTGTAACGGAGTTGTCATATAATCCATTTATATTGCCTCCTTTTTCATATTTTAAAGTTCCAAAATAATTATAGATAGAATTAAAATAAAAATAATTTAAAATTAGATGATCTAATTATATTAAATAAAAATTTAAAATAAAATCAAAATATCCAAAATATTTATGATTTTTTATGTACTAAGTCTAAAAATAAAGAATAAAAAATGATAATTTACTCTACCACTCCTGTGTCTAATTGGATCCAACCCTAATGGGTCTTAAGCCCAAAACAATCATAGATAATGTAAAATATATTTGGTAACACAGATATGTATAATCCTAATCCTTCATAAATATTTATCATAGATTTAAAAAATAATTTATATGTAAATTATATATAATAATATATATATATATATATATATATTGTAGCTTTATTTGACCAATCTATCCATCCCATTCTATCCTAATTTTATCAGCTCCATCCCATTTAGGGGTGCAAATGGGTTGGGTTGATCTGTGATTTGATCCGATCTGAATCATTTTAAAGGACTTATAGAGCCCAGTCGGATTGTAAAAATATTAGATGCATTTCATTTTTTAGATCGGATATAGATTTACTGAATTCTAATCTGACCCAATTTGTAAAGATTTTTGAGTTAATTTAGGTTTCAAGATAAATGACCTAATCTGATCCAATCCGATTCGAATCTAATATGAGATCCAAATATTTATCCGAACTATAGGATCTCCTAACTCAGCCTAAGCATCTTTGGAGCTCTTACTATTTTGTATTTTACTATTAATTATTGCCAATACAGATTAAACAATAGCATCACTAGTAGTCTATATATATCAGCATATCAAGCATTATCCTAAAAATCGTAAGTGTAGCTTTAATACATAATACTTGACCTCAAACTTTTAGAGCAAAATAATTTTTCAAAAATTTTAGATAAAAAAATAAAATAATCGAAAAGTATAATTACTAACATAATAACCAGCTGCACACGGTGGACTTGTAATATCTCTTATTTATTTTTACCTATATTTATTAATTTATATGCCCACAACTATTACTCCAAGGTGGTGCTCATGATTTCTCGATACAATTATATCCTTAAAATACTTATACTCAACTATTCCAACCTAACTCAGTAAGGCAATTAGGTTCTAACATTATGTATTTCATAGTCATGCCACCCAAACTTCAAAAAAATTTATTCAATCCGCTTTAACCCTTTCTATTCATGCCACCATAAGTCATTATCACTTTCAACTGACTCTTGAGCCTCCACTTATTTTTTGTAATATACAAGATTCATTGCCGTTGATCCACAAATTACTGCCACAAGATTAGCCTCATACTTCTTTTTCTTAAAAAAGATAGATCTCAACGAAGCTAGCAATCATCCAATTTGATGATCTTATGGTGTTAATTGGTGAAGAGAATCATATCTTCTATTCCCAAATTTTTTCTTATACCAAAATTTCAATCTAAGTATCGAACTAGAACCCTTATAAAAATGAAATGATTGGGACTCATACTTACCTAAAAAGTCACTACCACTATTAAGATAATTCTATGTTGATCCGAATCTGGACCCAATCTATATTTCATATATTTGGGTCAAGTTATATATGGACCCGACCCAATCTGATTGATCCGTTGGATCAAAAAATTTAATCATGGATCCGATCTGATCCAATCCGATCTTCTATTAAGATGGGTTTGTGTCTAATATTCAGATCTGATTAAAGAACTGGATCGAGTTGGGATCACTCATGATCCGATTTGATCTGACCCATTTGTACCCTAATCCTATTCTCAAAATTTATCCATCTCATTCTGTCCTAAGGCACATATGTGGTGGATTTAGAAAATGGACTATCAGACCTGTATCCAATTAGTTGCCATCCCTAACCCAGAATGATTTAAATGGCGGGCCAATTTAACCAACGGTCTAAAGGTTGTCTAAGAAAGCCGCCTGTTTCTATGAATGACATATTTTTTGGTTGTCCAAACCATATGCCTAGCCAGTTCATAATCTAATCACTTCAACTAATTTGTCCGATTTAGATTTAAAACATTATTGCTATTGGTCTGGCCTCATGAATGGCCTGGCTGGTTAACAGTCTCATTAGTTCGACTAATTGGTCCGATTTGGGTTTGAAATATTGCCACTCTTGTTGGTCTGACTTCATGAATTTTACTACATCATGTTGCTGCTTGAAAAGAAAGAGTAGTATCCATCAGTCATGGCATCCCTTGTCTTATTGAATTATTTTTTTTTACCTCACCTATAAAGAGAGAGGACAGAATAGTTAGTAGATGCCAGATCAGACTTACAAGTTGGATTTAGGAGATTCCTAGTATTGTATTATTCTAACAATATTTAAACAATAAAACATCATGAAAATGCGGCTCTATTATGCTAGCTGGTTCATGCACAATAATTAGCATAATTACAACATTTTTTGAATTATTAAAAAATTGAATTGTTCTCGACTCTTTCTCTTAATTAATGATTCTTCGGATTAATCAAGTATTCTTAAACTATAAAAAAAAAAATAATAAGATTTGTTCACAAATTATTCATTTCGTCAAGATATTTTTTGGTACATAATTTCTTGAAGGTATTTGGTAATACAAAATAATAATACCGTTTGTTATTTTTGCCTCTCCTATACATATTTTTAAATAAATAAATCTAAAAATATTTTAGAAAGCTCATGATACATATTAAATTTTGTTTTTCTAATTCTTTAGTATTTGAACTCTTTAAATTTTTGACAAGTTTTGTAAATTTCTCCAAAATTTTGAATCATTCCATTTTGTCCAGCCAAATTATTTCTGAATGCCTCATTTATAACTACAGTAATTGGAGAACTAAAATGAAACTAACAACCAACATCTGACCTTCCAAAATGTTGATGTTCCAAAATGCTTATATGCTCATGATAACTTCATATTGCTAAAAATCCAACAAAATCATTAACCTGATAGATGAACAAAGAATTCTAAAGATGGAATGAAAGTTTATAAAAAGATTAAAAATAGTTAAGGACAAGAATCCTACGAGTCGGCATCCCTTTTTATATAAATGGATATAAATTCAATTCTAAAGAAATGGAGCAAGAGGCTATACGAAAGAATGATTAAGGATCTTACCCAGAAGTCAGCATCCTTTGGTCCACAAATGAACCTTAAAACATGATATGTCGATTTTCCTCTAGGCATTGATGTTCTCAAAGCCCTTCAAAAAATTCCAAATCAATCCCATACCATCTATACGTAATATCCACATTGTTCTAGTACTATCTATACCTACTCCTTTGGTAGAATAGGATCTAAAAGGGGGCTTCCTCTACGCGAACTTTGGCTTCTTTTGGCTTCAAATATACCACCTTCTCACCCATATATCCATCACTTCTGTCCCTCGAGGACTTGCAAAGACCATGATGTAATATTTAGGGCAAGCTTTTTCATAGAGATATAAAAGGCAAGGATGGTACACATTTTGTATTGCCTCTTAAGTTGTAGCCTAGTATTGGCTTCATAGTTCCAAAGGACATCTCCTTGAAAATAGCCTCATGTTTATCAAGAGATGAAGCTTATTGCAAGATATGGCTTTTCTTGCTACATTGCATGATAGGGATGCCCAGAGGGAGAAATTATATAACTAAACAGTGTTATTAGTCTTGTGCTGTATTAATCATTTTATTCGATTCTAAGCTTTATTAGCATTTTAGGATGGTGTGAATTGGGTTGGGGGGGGGGGGGGGTGTGCGGGCAGCCTATGGATAGGGGTGTCAGGCGGGTAGGGGTGCGGACGACCAATGGTGGCCATGGAGAAGAAGGGGTGACCGTAGGAACGTGGGGGGACAGACGGCCGATAGGTGGATGCGAGGGGTGACCGCAAGCGGACAGGGCTCGAACAATCCATAGATGTGGTGGCACGGACAAGCCACGAGCATCGGATGGGGGGTTGACCGCAAACAGAAGAACCACGGGCATGCCAGGGGTAGATGACATACAGGTGCCTGGGGAAGGTGGGAGGGGGTAACACGAGCACGTGCGGGGGGCATCGGGGAGGGGGGGATGGGGAGGCAAGGGTGTGGTAGAGGAGCTGCAAAGAAGAAAGTAGGAAAAAAAAATAATAATAAAAATTATTTTTAAATAAATAAAATATGTAAATCATAATTTGTAATATTTATAATATCTTTTATAATAAAACATTATAAAAAAGTACCATAGCAATATCTTATGTTAAATAATTTTCCAACTCATCAACACATCTTGGAAAATTTCATGGAAGAAAGGGCCATTTCCACTTTTGAGATGGTGGTGCTTCCTTTGTTATCGGGAATCGAGATACTAAGACTCTAAGGTTGTGTTTGGTGCATCACCAGACAATCTTAGAAGGTAATATGGATGGTTTTCAGGATGATTGCCACCATTAAATTATCAGTAATATTGATTATTGTATTTGATACATACAGGTAATGTTGCAGTAAATTATTGAAAATCTTGATCGACATGTTTGGGATAATAATCAGATTACTGGTAATATGAAATCAAATTTTTAAAATATCCCTAATAATTTTGCCCTGTGCTTTTTTTCTATGGTGAGAAGTAACGGAGTAATATGGATAGGTGGTGGCATGAAGAAGTAGCAGACCGAGGAATGTGGGAAACCACGGGCACTAAAGGGTGGGGAGAGAGCGGGTGCATGTGGAGCTATGGGGGTGGTGAGGATGGACGTGAAGGAGCCACAGAGGGGTGGTGGGGACAAAGGCAAAAGAGCCATGAGTAGACAGAGAGATGGAGGAGCTGTGGGCTAGAGGCGCATGCGGAGCGGGGTGGGGGAGAGGGAGAAGGGTTGGCAATGACTTTTGTGTGATTTTTTTGAGGAATAATTTTGCTCAAAATTTTTATTACAACATTGTCCAAGAAGTGATAAATTAGATAGCCACCTCTCTCCAAGATAATCCAAAATACCTCTTGGGAGGCAATCTGGATTACCACCCAAAAGTATACCAAACATAATAATTTAGATTACCACATTAAATTATCAACAATCTGGATAGATTGCTAGCTACCAAATGCAACCTAAAAGTCCACAAGCTCCATACGGCCATCTACCTCTTTATGACTTTCCTTTTCCTCTTTACTGTCGTCTTCATCTCCCACTCCTCAACCCTCTTCTTTCTTATGTAATACCCCAATCCAGATTAAACCCACTCTGTAAATCTTAAAGTGGTGGAAAGGAGAACAAAAAAAAAAAAGAAAAAGAGTTTGGACCAGCACGTGCCTAACACATGTGGGTTGCACGTGCTGGAAATTAGCATGGGAAGGAGGGATGCACGCATGAGCTCCTGAAGGAGTTCTTCTCAAATTAGGAATCCCAAAAATCCCTAAGAAATTGAGAAGTAATTAAACTCTAAATCTTCTCCATGGAAACCTATTTAAAGGCCCTAATCCCTCTGATTTTTCTCACCAAAAATCACCACATTCACTACCCTTTTTCTCTCCTTCTTTCCTTTAGATTACAGGCGGTTTACCTTACTTTTAAACATTGGAAATAGGTCAAAGCCTATCAAAAATTGGGTAAAATCTCTTCCATCTTATTCCCTCAATCTTTTAGGGGTTTTTATCTTGAATTTTGTTGAGTTTTTTCTATTGAATATCCCTTGAAAAATCATTATTTTTTGAATTACCCTACTTTTGCATTTTGACTTTGATTTCTGCCATCATGGGATGCTGCCGGTCACTAGAACTAGCTAGTTGTCATCGCCAGGGACTGCCCCTCCAACCTTAAGGGTCGTCGGTGGGTTGGTTGCCATCCTAGCTTAGGAACAAGAGTAGCAAGAGCTCCCCTGTTCTGTGAAAAAAAAAAAGAGCAGAGGACCGCATAGGCCCTCTGTCTTGTGAAGAAGGAAAAAAAAGAAAATAAAAAGAAAAAAGAAAGAAAAAAATAAGAAAAGAAGAAAAGAGAGAGTTTCTCTCTCTTCCCCCTTTTCATGCTCTAAGTCTGAACCCCTACTTTTTCTCTCTAGAATGTCAGATTCTCTCTCTATTTTCTCTCTCTAATTTTCTCTCTCTAGATTATTTCTCTCTCTTGATGGATTTTTCTCTCTCGAAGTTATCTTTCTAAGATTAACCTAGTGAAGAACTTTCGTTTGACGATTTTGATCGAGCTTAGTGAAGGATCCAATTTTAAGTAAGTTTTGATTTGAGATTTATTTAGATCTAATTTTGAATTAGAATTAATGTAAAAATATAATTTTAAATAATAGATTTTGAATAATATCTTTAAGGTTAATCAATCCATTCATTCAGTGCTTTGCAGAGGTAAGTGATGAACCATCTTCTCCAGATATTTCATAATTTATTTTAAAAGTAAATAATTATTCTTTGAATTATGCATAATTTATGAAATTATATTTTGAATAGTAAGTGATTTGAAAAATTGATATTTATGAAATACTATGGTTTATTGATTATGTTGGGAATAGTGTCCCAAAGCCAATCATCAGCCTGTTGACGGTTGTGCTCATTTTTGTATATGTACATGAATTATGAATTAATAAAAATTATTTTGGTATTTTTTCATCACAAAATGTTTCATCTTCTAATGAACTCCCATGTTGTGGTGAAGTCCTTAGGACTATTTAGACTCGACAAAGGAGGATTTGTCGTTTAGTCCTTAAATCTGTTCGCGACCAAATGATACGTTGTTACCAAGGATGACAACGTTTATCAAGCATAGGTCATTGTGTGCCATATAGGTTGGTTGTCCTCTTAACCAATGAGTGTGGAGACACTGGTATGGCATACAGGTGAGATGTAAGGGTATATCTGCACTGAACGTGACCGACTCCGAAGCTATTTCTGCTGTCAAGATTTGCTCCAATGGAATGTGGGTATAAATATCCCTCCAACCTGCGATCGCCACGGTGACTTGCAAGCAACTCACTGCACTTAGGTACTGGACTACCTGAATTTTTAATTCAGTGACGGAAGGCTGCTGGGTGTAGTCAAGTACTTGACTTGTCGGTGTGTGTGTCAAGATGGGATTGACCACTCCAGTTTAGGAGCTGTGTACAGTCGTGTTTTAATTTAGCAAAATTTTGATCAGGATAGTCTTTGTGAGGAGTCACAGGACTGTTTGAGTTGAGTATGATTCGGATGATCTAATCAGGGTTGACAGTTTAACCCTGAGTCGTCCTAAATACAGAGATCAAAAGGATAAATTATACAGTAACCATATTCACGTAGGTTCTGAGTGTTGTGATTGCGACTCTTCGACCTATCCGGACATCGGGTACCATTGCTAGATGGTCACTTCGATTAGTACAGAAATTGATTCCTGTGCTACCGGCTTAGGTTCGAACTTGTGGGGTCACACACATTAGAGGTTCCTATCTGATCTGATGGTTGATGTAGAATCTTACATGTTTGGGACTCAGTGATCGAGAATCAGGATTCTTTGATCATGAGTTCCACACATTATGGGTACCAGGGTCAAGAGTCCCACTGGTTGGGACTTTTCGATCAGGGTTATATATCGATGAATTCTGATGCCCGATTGTCCATCGGATTTGGACTCAGTATTTATGAGAAGTTTAATTAGTAATTTGATCGCTAATTAACTCAATTTGATTGAGTAATTATTTTTGGATCAAGTCCAATTGAATTGGATTCAGTTGGGTTTGACCCGATTAGGTTAAAAGTTGACTTAATCGTCGAGATAGTTTGGTCCCTGATTTGATCAGGGGTTGGACTTAATCAATTCCTGATTTGATTAAGATTTTATTGAGCCTAATTAAGCCTAATTTAGTTGAGTTTAAATTAGTCTAATTAGACCAAACTTATTTGGTTCAATTAGGTTGGTTTAAATAATTAAACCACCTTGACCCAATCTCCATGCGCCACCTCACTTCCATTGCACCCATTTGAATTCATGAGAAGGAACTTCTCATGAATTTTTTCCTCATGCCAAGCCCTCTCCATGCCCCATTTTAATGTGCCATATGAATGGATAAGGATGATTGGTTGGCCATTCAAATTCAAAATAAGGTTTGAATTTGAATGGGCAATCAATCTTTGCACCTTATCCCTTTTTTTTACGCCTCATTTATTACATGAGAAAATGTTTCTCATGAAATCACTCCATGCACAATTTAAGCCATGCCTCACGTCTTTAGTGGATAAGGGATGAGTTGGTGTCCATTTGAATTCAAAATTTGATTTGAATTCAAATGTGCAATTACTCATCTTTATCTTTTCTTTTGGATAAGACGTTTGACGTTGTTATAAAAGGAGGAGAAGAGTGGGGCGTGCAAGGAAGAAGATTTTTGGAGAAAAATTTTGGGGCGTGAGAAGTCTTGTGCGTGAGAAGGAAGTCCATATCCTTCCAAGAGAAAAAGAAAGAAAAGAAAGAAAAGTGGGTGCAAGGTTTCCGGTGAGTTTTCTAAAGTTTTAGCCTGGGGTTCGGGAAGTGAGAAAGTGAGCTACGAGTGTCGTGAGCCCACAAAATCTCAGGAAGATCTTCAACATCCTCTCAAGCATATTTGTTGATGATCTGGAACGTCCGAAAAATCGACAGACATCGATCGAAGGAGTTCGATCAGCATCGGCCGTCAAAAGGGCTCTACAACGGGCTAGCACTCGTGAGGAGTCGATCAGATCGGGAGCTTCGTATGGACGATCCACAGAGGCCAGATATATTATGTGGCTACATCACGATGATCAGACTCTCCCGATGGTGATCAGATTACGGCGATCTACTATCCGTACAAAGGTATTGGGTTCTGAACACATTACAGTAAAGTGTTTACTGTTTGAATTTGAAATTCAAATTTAAATGAATGCATGCTATATATCATATTTAGATCCTAGTGTAGGATAAATTCATGTTAATTAATTAGATTAATTAATATTTTTTCACTGTAAAATCATAATTTTGAAAAAGTTTTAAAATTACCATTTTACCCCTACATGAAATTTTTCATAAATGGTATCAGAGCGGGTTCTTAGATATGATATATATATTTGCATGCATAGATTAAGTTGTAATCTAAAAGTTTAAATTTAAAATTTGAAATTCAAAATTTAAAATTTGAATTTTAAAAGTTGTTCGAAATTCAAAATTCAAAAATTTAAAATTCAAAATTTGAAATTTAAATTTTAAAATTTGAAATTCAAAATTCAAAATTCAAAAATTTGAAATTTAAAATTTAAAATTTGAAATTTGGTTGAAATTTCAAATTTAAAATTCAAAATTTAAAATTCAAAATTTGAAATTCAAAATTTGAAATTCGAAAATTTAAAAATTTGAAAATTGAAATTTATTTAAAATTTGAAATTCAAAATTTAAAATTTGAAATTTGAAATTTGAAATTTGAAATTTAAATTTTAAAATTAATATATTTAGATATACTTGATCCAAGTAGCAAGTAATTGAATTGGGTTGGTTGCCATGGCCGTCCGGTCATAGGAGAAAAGTAGGGTTTAAAGGCCCTCTCCTCCCATTCGATGGGGTCTCCTATGGTGGTAGGGGTGCCGCTGCACTTACATCCCATGCAGATGAAGCAGCGAAAGGAATTAATTGTAAAGGTTCAATTATAAAATTTATCATGAATGTGTTAGATTAGATCTAAAAGAATATTCATGATTTATTCTGATTGAGTTATTTTCTGTTATATAATTAGCAATAGGATTGCTATTTATGAAATGTGCTGATCTATTTGTGAAATGAGTCAACATATTTGGTGAACAGAAAATAAAACCTTTCAAATTTGAAAATTATTTTCGAAATACCAAACCCTGACCCATCAGCCCAAATACTTAATTAAAAGTATTAAGTGTTGTCTAGTAGGTCTAGAATTATGAATTAAGACCTAAGACAATTGCATAAACTTGTGGGTCAATGGGTTAGATGGATTAGGTCCATAATTGGGTTAGACCTAAGGTTAACTTAATGAAATGGACTAAATTAGAGTAATTGGTCAAATCTAATCAAAAGTTGAATTAGATTAGGTCAAGGATACTCTAGACTCAACTCCAATAGTTGTAGTTGAATGGGTCCATGTCTTTAACTAGACCAAGATGAACTTAATTCATGGCTACGCAGTGGAACCCTATTTACTAAGTTGATCAAATTAAAACTAATGAACCGGTTGGTGTCTAAGGTAAGTTTGGCAGTTTGACCAGTGATTTTTAAGTGGGAGCTACTCGCAGTGATTCGATCTCTGACGAGTTAATGGCTTATCCCCATCACTGATCTCACTTACCTAGCCAACCTGGTGAATTAGATTTTGATTAGATCACTTGGTGATTAGGGCTCACCCATGTCATTAGGTAAATCAGTTTGACTGATTTAGGTGCTCCTAATGCCAGCTTTAATTAAATCCTTTTTAATCTGACTTGGTGAAGTCAGTGGGAGGATTGAAATTGGCTGGATATTTCTTCTCATCTATCCTTTAATAAATCTTCAAAAATTATTAGGTCCCTAAAAATGATTAAGTTATATTGATAACTAAGTCATAGCCTCCCATTAAGTGAGTGATAGTGAGTCCATTAGTTTTAATAATCATCGGAGGCCCAAAGGCCTGGTGCTTATTGACTAATGAAATTATCATTCATAGTATGATAATTTGGTTTGAGTCTTTCTGATGGTGGTCAGATTGGCCGACCAAAATCGGGCCTGATCATTTATTGGTCCGATTCATCAAATCAAATCATGTTAATGGTTGGACCTAACCAGATCTTTTCAGTGGAGGCCAAAGCCTACTGATTAGGTTCTGGGGTAAAATCAATTACTAGAAGTTGTTTAGAGAAACAACTGGTTATGAACCTATCCATAGATGCACATGGGTTGACCAACCAAAGTTGGGCTCGTGTGTAGTCTGTGTGGATTCTAGTACCCACTAAGGAATTAAAGTAATTCCTCGAATTGGTGGTTGAGGCTACCAGTTCGTAAAAATATTGGGAGAAACTTTAGACTAAAGTTCAAATCTTTAGTATTTATAATTTATGTACTAATAGAGGTCTGGTTTTCCTTTATGCAGCTATGGCC
>NC_026001.2:29948411-30004285 GCF_000442705.2 Elaeis guineensis
GGACTATGAATCTGACAGATGGATGTGAAGACAGCTTTCCTAAATGGAGAGCTGGATGAAGAGGTGTATATGATACAACCTGAAGGATTCACATCCACTGATGAGTCTAAGGTGTGCAGACTACAGAGGTCCATTTATGGATTTAAGCAGGCATCTCGGAGTTGGAACATACATTTTGATAGGACGATCAAGACGTATGGCTTTGTTAAGAACGGAGAAGAGCCCTGCATTTATAAGTGGGCTAATGGTCCAGTAGTGGTATTTTTTGTATTGTATGTGGATGATATTCTCTTAATCGAGAATGATGTCCCTACATTATAGGGAATAAAGATTTGGCTGTCGTCACAGTTCTCCATGAAGGATTTGGGAGAAGCTTCCTACATCCTAGGGATGAGGATCTATAGGGATAGATCTAAAAGGTTGCTTGGTTTATCCCAGTCTACGTACATAGATACTATGCTGAAGCGGTTCAGCATGGAGAATTCCAAGAAAGGCTATCTACCGATAGACCATGGAATTTCTCTCTCGAAGAGAGATTGTCCGACAACACCTCAAGAGAGAGAGCGTATGGGTAAGATTTCATATGCTTCGGCAGTGGGATCTATCATGTACGTTATGACATGTACATGACTAGATGTGGCATACTCACTAGGGGTAGTGAGTAGATACCAATCTGATCCAGGAGAGAATCACTGGAAGGTTGTTAAAACCATCCTAAAGTATTTAAGAAATACTAAGGACCAGTGACTTATTTATGGTGAATCGAACTTGAGACTATAGGGTTTACAGACTCTAGTTTCCAGTCTGATCGCGATGACAGCAAAAGTGTGTCGGAATTTATTTTTACCCTTAATGGTGGGGCTATCTGCTGGAAATGTTCCAAGCAGCACACAGTGGCTGATTCAGTTTGTGAGGCAGAGTATGTCGCCGCATCAGATGCTGCCAACGAAGCGGTGTGGCTGAGAAAATTCATCACCGAGCTCGAAGTAGCACCCTCCTTTATTGGTCCAGTTCTGCTCTACTGTGATAGCTCTGGAGCCATTGCTCAGGCGAAGGAACCAAAAGCACCCCAGCGGACGAAGCATATTCTGCGCCGCTACCATCTCATCTAG
The DNA here is from genome assembly GCF_000442705.2 of Elaeis guineensis. Classification (NCBI taxonomy): domain Eukaryota; kingdom Viridiplantae; phylum Streptophyta; class Magnoliopsida; order Arecales; family Arecaceae; genus Elaeis; species Elaeis guineensis. The sequence goes on from NC_026001.2 coordinate 29,949,524, forward strand.
AAAATTATGGATCGAGGTGATGTCGATCTTCAGAAGATCGACGGAAAGGAGAATCTGGCTGATTCATTCACTAAAGCCATTGCGGTGAAGGAGTTCGACAACTACAAGTCAAAGATGGGTATTAGATACTGCACCGATTGGCTTTAGGCCAAGTGGAAGATTGTTGGGAATAGTATCACAAAGTCAATCGTCAGTCTGTTGACGGTTGTGCTCATTTTTGTATATGTACTTGAATTATGAATTAATAAAAATTATTTTGGTATTTTTTCATCATAAAATGTTTCATCTTCTAATGAATTCCTATGTTGTGGTGAAGTCCTTAGGACTATTTAGACTCGACAAAGGAGGATTTGTCATTTAGTTCTTAAATCTGTTCGCGATCAAATGATACGTTGTTACCAAGGACGACAACGTTTATCAAGCATAGGTCGTTGTGTGCCATATAGGTTGGTTGTCCTCTTAACCAATGAGTGTGGAGACACTGGTATGGCATACAGGTGAGATGTAAGGATACATCTGCACTGAACGTGACCGACTCCAGAGCTATTTCTGCTGTCAAGATTTGCTCCGATGGAATATGGATATAAATATCCCTCCGATCTGAGACCGCCATGGTGACTTGCAAGCAACTCACTGCACTTAGGCACTAAACTACCTGAATTTTTAATTCAGTGACGAAAGGCTGCTGGGTGTAGTCAAGTACTTGACTTGTCGGTGCGTGTGTCAAGATGGGATTGACCACTCCAGTTTAGGAGCTGTGTACAGTCATATTTCAATTTAGCAAAATCTTGGCCAGGGTAGTCTTTGTGAGGAGTCACAGGATTGTTTGAGTTGAGCATGATTCGGATGATCTAATCAGGATTGACAGTTTAACCCTGAGTCATCCTAAATACAGAGGTCAAAAGGATGAATTATACAGTAACCATATTCACGTAGGTTCTGAGTGTTGCGATTGCGACTCTTCGACCTATCCGGATATCGGGTACCATTGCTAGATGGTCACTTCGATTAGTACAGGAATTGGTTCCTGTGCTACCGGCTTAGGTTCGAACCTGCGGGGTCACACACATTAGAGGTTCCTATCTGATCTGATGGCTGATGTAGAATCCTACATGTTTGGGACTCAGTGATCGAGAATCAGGATTCTCTGATCACGAGTTCGACACATTATGGGTACCGAGGTCAAGAGTCTCACTGGTTGGGACTTTTCGATCAGGGTTACATATCGATGAATTCTGATGTCCGATTGTCCATCAGATTTGGACTTAGTATTTATGAGAGGTTTAATTAGTGATTTGATTGTTAATTAACTCAATTTGATAGAGTAATTATTTTTGGATCAAGTCCAATTGAATTGGATTCAGTTGGGTTTGACCCGATTAGGTTAAGAGTTGACCTAATCATCGAGATGGTTTGGTCCCTGATTTGATCAGGGGTTGGGCTTAATCAATTTCTGATTTGATTAGAATTTTATTGAGCCTAATTAAGTCTAATTTAGTTGGGTTTAAATTAATCTAATTGGACCTAACTTATTTGGTTCAATTAGGTTGGTTTAAATAATTAAACCACCTTGACCCAATCTCCATGCGCCACCTCACTTCCATTGCACCCATTTGAATTCATGAGAAGAAACTTCTCATGAATTTTTTTCTCATGCCAAACCCTCTCCACGCCCCACTTTAATGTGCCATATGAATAGATAAGGATGATTTGTTGGCCATTCAAATTCAAAATAAAGTTTGAATTTGAATGGGCAATCAATCTTTGCACCTTATCCCTTTTTTTTACGCCCCATTTATTACATGAGAAAAGATTTCTCATGAAATCACTCTATGTACAATTTAAGCCACGCCTCATGCCTTTAGTGGATAAGGGATGAGTTGGTGTCCATTTGAATTCAAAATTTGATTTGAATTCAAATGTGCAATTACTCATCTTTATCTTTTCTTTTGGATAAGACGTTTGACGTTGTTATAAAAGGAGGAGAAGAGTGGGGCGTGCAAGGAAGAATATTTTTGAAAAAAAATTCTGGGGCGTGAGAAGTCTAGTGCGTGAGAAGGAAGTCCATATCCTTCCAAGAAAAAAAGAAAGAAAATAAAGAAAAGTGGGTGCAAGGTTTTCGATGAGTTCCCTAGAGTTTTAGCCTGGGGTTCGGGAAGTGAGAAAGTGAGCTACGAGTATCGTGAGCCCACAAAATCTCAGGAAGATCTTCAACATTCTCTCAAGTATATTTGTTGATGATCTGAAACGTCCGAAGAATCGACAGACATCGATCGAAGGAGTTCGATCAGCATCGGCCGTCAAAAGGGCTCTACAACGGGCTAACACTCGTGAGGAGTCGATCAGATCGGGAGCTTTGTATGGACGATCCACAGAGGCCAGACACATTATGTGGCTGCATTGCGACGATCAGACTCTTCCGACGGTGATCAGATTGCGGCGATCTACTACCCGCACAAAGGTATTGTGTTCTGAACATATTACAGTAAAGTGTTTACTGTTTGAATTTGAAATTCAAATTTAAATGAATGCATGCTATATATCATATTTAGATCCTAGTGTAGGATAAATTCATATTAATTAATTAGATTAATTAATATTTTTTCACTGTAAAATTATAATTTTGAAAAAAATTTAAAATTACCATTTTATCCCTGCATGGAATTTCCCACAGATTATGCATATGTTCGATGGAAGTTATAATATCTATATGTGTTATACTACAATAGTGCTTTGATATGGATCAGATTTATGCTCTCAGCCTATGTTTCAGTGGGCCTCGTTAATGGAGATTATACGTTAATAATCAATGGACCCCATCAATGGAGATTATACATTAATACTCAGTGGATCCTACTAGTAGAGATTGTGCATTGGTATTTAGTGGATCCTATCAGTGAAGGTTGTGTGTTCAATGGATCCCGCCACTGGGGGTTAAATATTGGTCATAGTCAAAGACTGTAGAGTTATATGTATTTTTGAATCGACTCGGACTTATGATCATGTATATCTATGAATATTTGAAATTATTTATCTTATTTAATAAGCACAAATATATTCTTATTTTAATTCCTGATATTGTTTTTGAACATTATATAATAACTGAAATGTTTAGCTGAGATATTCATTATTTATTGAGCTTTCAAGCTCGTCATCTCTTTTTTTATTATTTTTTAGATTCATATAATTAATTACGAGTGTAGGCATAAATTTTGAGAGAGAGCTTTTAAAAGCGAGATTTGGCATTGTCAATTTCGTTGAACTTATATTTATTTTTATATTATTTTTAGTAGAACTTTATTTTATGTAAAACATTTGATTTAGTTATTTGAATACAAGTTGAATAATAATTATTTAAAATTTATTCCACTATGATGCATTGATATCGTGATGAGATATCTTGCATACTTATGGGAAGAATTTTCTATGAATATATGGTGATTGCCATGATCCTCAGCTTGCGATCTCTGATCGAAGGCATGACACCTTAATTGGGTATGCCTCTCATTCTCCTCAATCCCTTTAACTTGCTCTCTGGTGCGACGGACGACTCTGTGTTGGTTGCGGACCCCTCCTCCTCAAAACTCCTACCAACCCCATTGCCCTCTTTGACCCCGACGAGCCTCAGAAGAGGTCCCATTTGAGAACTGTGGGGTTTTGGGAGTCACTCTTATGTGCCATGAGAAACATCTTCCTCTCTGAGTGCTCCTACAAACAAACCAAAGAATTGCTAGATCCTTGTAACATATCCAAATTTAAAATGACAAGCTTCATCAGCTAGGTAGAGTTCTTTCTCTCATATCATTAACCATCCAATCTGCAAATCTGTGCTTGTGAGCCATGAAAGTCCCTCTTTAGAGATGATTCATATGTACTTCCTCCTCTTTAGCTCACATTCTTCCTCTTCCAAGATGAAGGGAAAAACTAACCTCTCTTTAGTGTAAGATATGCTAATTAAAGTGTAATTTACTTTAGTTGTGCATATATAGTTACAAACATGCAAACACGAAGCTCTGGTTATTTGTTAATCATGGAATACAACAACAGAGTTTAGATCTACAAGCAAGAAGAGAAGAATTGCTGAACATGCCCAAAATTTTAAATGTGAGGAAATGAACCAACATGTTATAAAAAATGAGTTATTTAAGCTAACTTCAAGAAATGATTTCCAGTATCTAAATGTTTCCAATAAGTTATAACACATCTTCAGCAAACTTGTCAAATTCAATCCATGCATGCACTAACCACATATGTTATATTAAATCACGTAATGTTGAAAATAGGTTCAACATTCACAAATTATTTCTCAAACTTGAAATACAAACTACAAACAAAAGCCAGGAATAGCAGCTCTCTGTAGTATTACTTCCTTGGGAAGTCATACCAACCCTCTGCACATTAGGCTTCATATCTCCTTTGAAAGAAATATTACAAGTGTAACTTTCTGTGTTAGCTCCCTCTTGAAGCTATACCAACACCACCATTATTCTTTCCCACCTAAAACCTAGCTTCCTACTCTTCTTCCACGTACCCAGTCGCATACACTTGCTTCCACAACTACTGCAACTACTCCCAAACCCATCGAAGAGCATGCTAATCAAGTCCAGAGGGAGAAGGTACTTCCTCCTAGATTAGGAATTCTCATATTCATTGTTATGTTTACATTAAAGAGGGCTCCAAATCTAGAAGGAAAAGGTATTTCTGGAATATAATGTTTGAAGCCACGTCATGTGGCAAACATATATTTATAGATCCTAACAGAGATGGATGACTGGGATACATTGCAACAAAATCTTAAGTTTTAGGATCTAATAGAAAAAAAATTAAAAAGGTTTGGTATGTAAATGCAAATTGTAAAAAATTGAAAGTGTGTTGCTGTAATTTTTTCTAAAAAAATTGGTGCACAAATTATTTTTGGAGGAAAATTTGGTTAGAAAACATCAGTTTAGGATCAAATGTTTTTTATTTAGAAAAAATTACAAATAATGATCATTATTTTCATTGGATAATAGTTGCATTAACTGAAAAAATGTGATTGCTAATCAAAGATCAACCATCAATAGGTGTAATATGATGGATCCCCTTGGAAACCATCATAATGGCTATTATAGCATGATATTTGTTGTTCTGACCCAGGGTTGATATAATGCTCTCTTAAATTATGTTAAAATTAAAAATGATTTTTTAAATAAGAAAATAGCTTTATAACTGAGGTCATGTGAGACGAATCGTTGGTGCCATAGTTTAAGCTATCAACCAGTGATTGATTAGCCCCTATCACATGGAGAAGTATTAGGATCGGCATGGCGATCTTATGAGAGAAGTTTATAGGTAGGCTTGGAGCACAAGTAGCAGATCCATGTCAATGCCCCAAAACGGAGCCGACAAGAAAGCTGCAGGTCACAATAGAAGAGAAGCCACTAGCCAGCAACTGTAGATATAAATTCAAAAAAATAATATTGTAGGATGTATAATTCAAAAATTAATATCTCATTTTGCTTAAAATATAGTGGCTTAGGCACATATAAATAGTATACACACAAACATGCATATATTATTATATCCACACAGCTTGTGAACAACAGGTCATGTAATTTTGAAGACCCCTTACCTATATATCAAGTGATCATAGAGTGACTTCCTAGATAACATGATACACCATAAAATATGAATCATATTTTTGAAATTATTAAATATTTTATCAAAGATTTAAAGTTTATTATGTAGTCCAACTCTCTCTTTCCCTCTCTCTTGTGTAAATTCAAAATATAATTTTTAATTCATATAGTTTGAAAAACAACGTTTTTGGTATAACAATAAGATGCTCCATTGTAACTTAGAGTGTCATGGATACGAAACAATAAAATAGTATCTCTATGCACACATCTGGTCCTATAGTGGCAAGCATCCCTGCATTAGAATGTGCCCTTTATAGTTTGAAAAATAATGCTTTGTTCATTTATGGTATTGTTAAGCAATATTTGACCCACTTGATGATGTGTTTGACCTTCAAAGACATGATGAATGTTTAGTGTTATGATGTGGACAATCTGTGACTTCTGTTCTACTCAACATTGACGTCATCGGTTGAAAACCAATCACAAGAGGTCGATAATCAGATGAGGTCTACATCATCGGTGCTCTATCGATCTCACATCATCTTGCCCCGATTCTCTATGAACCATACTACGTTAGGAAGCTATAAGAAGTCATTGGCGTGCAGATTATTTTGAGTTAGCATTCAATTATAGCGACGTAGATAGTTAGCCCTATAATCAATCACCAACAACCTGCCAACAATACACTACTCCAGCTTGGACGGTTGCTAACGCCTAACAAACCTTCTCCTATAAAAAGAAAAGGGGATGCAAAGGTAGAAGACTATCTAAACACTATTTCTTACTATTGTTCTTACTATTTCTTTTACTGTTCTTTCTCTTCAACCTTTACTAAAGCATCAGAGGGTCCCCCACCGGAAAACCCCGACCTTTTTTTTGGTGTGCGCGAACTTTCTTTACAGGTGATTGGGATTATGACTGGTGCCTGTCTACTCCAGCTAGACGAGCGATCTGAGCTATCTTGCCGATCATATCCTGTTGGAGAGGTACAACTATAGATTGTGCTAGAGGAAGGATATTACCTCATTTTTAAGAGAAGATATAGAGAACCAGATCATATCGACAGGCATCTTTAGATAGTGCATATGATGTGCAAATCATCAGGGAGCAATATCCCTGACAATTCATAGCCATCAATTCAGACCTAATTGATGCTCTGACTGAGTATGTCCAAGCACTGACAGCCGCTGTACTGCAACTACAGCAGGGCACATGAGGACACAAGTTCCTTCGACAGCTCCATCTTAACATAGTCGCTAGACCCATGTAGAAGGATCAGAACCAGAGCACTGGCACTCAAATCTAGCTTAAGCTTCGCACCGACGATCATGATCGATCGAACTGACTCCACGCTGCTCTCCTTAATACTCACGAAGTTCAAGAAAAGATAATCGAAGACATCGATCGCTAGAGCCCTCCAAGGAGAACTCCACTTCAAGCCTCTCTCCATGCCGGCATTATTCTTGGCATGAAGATGATCTCAACAGAAAGGTTCAGGAACTGGAACTCCATATTGGTGAATTCCAGATGGAAAGTCATCAATAGAATGATGGCTTGAGTTTCAACACCTAGCCACCATTCTTTCGAGAGATCTTGAGTGAACCGATCCCTCATCAGTTTAAGATGCCACAGGTCGAGCCTTACGATGGCTCAATTGATCCACTCAACCATTTGGAGGGATACAATGCCCTTATGATGCTCAAGGGGCATCCGACGCCCTCCTCTATCTCAACTTCCCAATGACCCTCAAGAAGAGTGCGGGAGTTTGGTTTCCAGTCTCCCTTGAGGATTGATGTACTCTTTGAACAACTAAAAAAGTAATTCATCATGTACTTCGACAGCCAAAGGCACAGCCAAAGAACAATGACAACCTCTTCTTATTGAATAAAGAGAAGAAAAATTTCTCAGAGATTATGTGGCATGTTTCAATGCCGCCATGCTTGAAGTTTGAGACTTCAACGAGTTTGTCACCATATCGGCAATGAAGTGAAGACTCAAACATGAACACCTGATCTTCTCCCTCAATAAAATCTTTTCAAAAGACTACACCAATCTCCTCACCGAGCATGAAAATATGCACAAGCCTAGGAGAGCAAAGTCCTTCGTCAATAGGAAGGAGGGAAGAAGAATGGTAGAAAAAAGAGAGCTCATGAAGAAGATCATGGAGCACAAAAGAAGGGAGAGATATCCACCCCGAGAAGCAAAAGAGGATGAAGAGTCCCCAACCATGCTTCCTGACTCCACTCCACTTTTTGCCCTACGTGCTTAGATCTTAATGGAGATCGAAGGCCAAGACTACATATGTCAGTCCGAAAAAATGAGAGCGCCACCAAACCAAAGGGACAGTAAGAAATATTCTTGCTTCTATAGAGATCACGACCACAATATCGAAAAATGTCGCTAGCTAAAGATGAAATTGAAAATTTGATCCATCAGGGATATCTCGAGAAGTATGTTTGGAACAAGGAAAAAAGCTTGGCAGAGGATCACATTGGATGAACACGATGTGGATGACAATCTCAGCAACAATTTGATGGCTGGCATAATCAACATGATCTTGGCACTTGCTGGCGGTAGGGGGACAGGAGGTGAAGACGAAGCTAAAGGATCCACCCAGAAGAGGCACGAATTGAAAAGCAAATCTTGTTAGATGTATGCCCTAGAAGCCAATCAGACCGATACATTAATTCTTTCTAAGATATAATTTTGTACTTGATCCAAATAATTAGGATAGTTAATTTCATTCATATCGTAAATGTGTTTATGAATCATCCAAAAAATTAATAAGATGATGACACATATTCTCAAGAGTTGAAAATTTGAAGTATGTGTTATTGATTGTTAATTCTTAAATTATTCCTGATCGAAAGATCATCATGAAATGATGATTGATCCAATAAGATTGATGCACAGATCGCTTTTCTTAGAGTAGATGAGTCTTGAGTCTACAGTATGGAGACATGGAGTGAGAGTGCAGATGTTTGTTAGAGAACAAAAATACCAAGCATGACCAACATGAGAAGTTACTTGGATGTCTACTCACTTGTCAGTGATATTCTCGATGCTATAGTGGTGTGACTAGTTTTAGACCTACGATGCCTTAGCTGTTCACAATGAGATTGCTGTAGTTTGATTGCACCATAACTCAGTCTCCTGGCTATATGAATCTTGAGATGTATGTTGGCTGCAGTAGTTTATTATAGGAATAGGATGTATACATAGATGAGATCTATTGATCTTAGTAGTTAAGGAGTAATTCTATGTGATTTATGAGATTGAGTTCGAAAGATCTTGATCAGGATAGTGTGAATGATGAAAAAAATTTTCATTAAATTTCATAAATAACTCAAATCGAATAAATCTTACATATATAAGATGATGGATTTGATGAGTTTTTTATAATCTCTATCTTATTGAATTCACGATAGAAGAACTAAATCATACGGTAACTATACCTAGAGGTTCATTCTTCTGCTCTGTTGGGTTTCACTACATGCTGCTAGACGTCACTGGTGGATTGTGAGACCAACAAAAATTATTTTGATGGTCAATAATTCTCGATTGATGAGTTGAAATTATTTCAATCTATTGAAAGGAGTTTCAATGATATTTTGATGAAAATCAAAATATTTCTCATTACTTGACATAATAGAATATATGAGGTCACACACAAAAGAGATCCTGACTGATCGAATTGTCGAATAATAATTTTGAATCATAAAAAGATTCAATTATCAATTTGATTGATTGAACTAATATGTAAAAGTTACATATAAGACTTACTAAGAGTTAGTAAGTTATAGGAGGATTAAATTATAATTATTGCATATTATTTGATTTGATCAAATATTAGGATTAGATCTTAATCAAATTAAATCAGATTTAATTTAATTAGTTTTGTTTGAGTTTGAATCAAACTAGATTTCATTAATCTAATGGGATTAACTTTAATGAATACTTGATCCAAACCTATCTAAATTAGGTTTGACCTAAGCTTTAGCCATGTTTGATTTGGATTGGATCTTAGTCAAATTAAATCAGATTTAATTTAATTAGATATGTTCTAATTTGACTTAGATTGAGTTTCATTAGTCTAATAAGATTGGACTTAATCCAATCTAAATTAGACTCCAACTTCCACTTGGATTTGGACTTTAACTAAAACCCTAACTAACTCCCTTTAAATAGGGATAAGAGGGCGCCTACTAACTAATCTGTAGGAAGAGGACTTGGGACGTGCATCCCAAGGTAGTAGAAGGAGGACCTGGGATGCGAGTATCGGCCTGGATCGTGCGTCTCGCTCTGGGATGCACATCTTAAGACAGCGAGCATGAACAATAGAGAGATGATGTCGTGGCTTCTTGGGTTGGCATGTGAGGGTTGTTTCTCTTCTTTCTTACAGCCAAAGATTGGTTGTTGAAGGTAAGATCTCTCTCTTTTTCTCTTGTCTTATGTTTAAGAGTTGAACATCTCCCCTCTTTCTCTCCTTGTCCAAAGAGTTGGACATGTCTCTATCATCTTCTCCTCCATATATGTTTAAGAGTTAAACATGATTAAAATCAGATTTAATCTGATTTATTTTAGTATATGAGATGGACGGTTCTTCTCTATACATATTCAAGACTTGAACATGATTAAAATAAGATTTGATCTAATTTTTGCCTCTTCCTATTGATCCATGAGATGGACAAAAATTCTTCTCTATCTTTTCTTAGATCTAGTTCAAGAGTTCGACAAGATGGAAGAAGAAAGAGATTATATCTCATGTTTTCTTCAATAGATTTTTGATTTTCTCTTGAGAAGAGAAAAGCGAAAAAGAAAATCAGATATGATATGATTTCATCATATCCTCTTATAGATTTGATTGATTCTCTTGAGAAGAGAATCAAAAGATCAAGCTGATTCGACAATCCAGAGAGCGATCTTTACAAGGAGTTAGTACTCCGATGAGATCAAATCCTCTTAATCAAATCAATCTCATGTGGATATCCATAGAGACCAGACACTTGTGTGGCTTCAACGAACCTTCAAGACATTCATAGATCATCGGATCATAGGTTCAGCTGATTGTAAAGATATTCACGGATCATCTAATCATGGTGAAGATCTACTCATACAAAGATAAAGGTCTAAATTTGATTTTATTTTTCAGCATCTTAATTTTAGCATGTGAATATTTCTGACATATGTAGATTAAATTTATATCTTATGCATGTTAGATTTAAAATTATTTTAAATCTAGATTAGTTTTAATTTTTGCTGCGTTTATAATTTTTAAAAGTTAAAAATCTGCATATTCTGATCTCTGCATGCATTTTCTGAAAGTCAAACTTTCTTCAAGTGGTATCAGAGTCATGGATTTATTTTACATGCATGTTAGTAAATCTGAAAATCAGATCTTTAGATCTAATAAATTAGATTATATCTAATTTAAAAATTACATGAGATGTACATGATTAGATCTAGATTATACATGAGATGTATATGCATATGTGATGTGTAAATCTAAAAATTAAATCTTTAGATCTAAAAATCAGATTTAGTAAATTAGATTAGATCTAATTTAAATACATATGATGTATTGTAGATGATATGCATATGTGATATGTGTAGATGTAGTTATGTATAAGGTACATAATCTATTTTAATATGCATGAGATATATATTAATAGATTTGAATATTGCATAAGATGTAGGTTTGTTAGATCTAAAAGTTACATAAGATATATATAACTAGATCTTGTTTATATATGAGATGTATAATTGATAAAACCTATTTTAGATTAGATCTAAATTGGTTGGATTAATCAAAATCATCCTGACATAAGGTTGTCCGGCATAATGGAGATTATGCTAAATGGTTGTTCTAGGATAATGGGAGATGAGATCTTTTAATTTAAAACCTTAGATTCATATATGAGATACATAATTAAATATTTAGATATGAAAGTAGTTTCGATATCTAAACTATCTTATATTAATAATGTACTTAATTAAAGATCTGAAATTAAAAATTTAAGATCTTAATCTTAAGCATAAAATATGAGGGTTTGGGCTTGGGTAACTCAATTAGGTCTAGTAATTTGATTAATTTTGAGTAATCGATTTGTGCATGATAGGGCTTAATTGAGATGAGTGGTTGATCCAATCCAATCAAGAGTTAATTACGATTAGATCAAGAGTGATTTAGATCAACCCAATAGTTGTAGATTGATCACATCGATTAACAGTCACATGTTGAATCGATTAACTCAAAGATATGATTTGGCTCAGTGGCTCGAGCTTGAGTTACACAAGCTAACATATTCAAAATTATTTGACCTATTGATGTCTAAAAAAGTGATTTGATTCGACCTAAAAAAGATGATTATTTAATTGATTTTGTTCGCTGACCTGATCAATTTATTGGTATCTAAGAAAAGCAATAGGAGGATCTCTACCGATCTTATACTTTCCTGATCAATTTGGTTGATTAATCTTGATGTGGTTGCTTGGTGATTCGAGCTAGCCCACACCCTTAGAGTTAGTCATAATAGTTATGACTAATTAGGATTAAAAAGATCTAAATTAAAAATTTTCTCATTAATATTAAGTTGTAGGGCTTTCATGGTTGTAGAGTGCTGTGCCCTCTTCGATATTGATTATTCTCTACTGGATACAGTAATTCAATTGCATCAGAAAAGAAGCAACCACTCTATTGGCATGAGATGCTGCTGGGTGAAGATGGGATTGAGCTCAATAACTATCAGATGAAATTCCAATGATAGCTTCACTCATGCTCAATGGTGGGTCTGACTTAACTAGAGAATGAGACCAATAACTGTCAGATGAGGTTTCAGGATCTTGAGATCAAGTCCGCTGTAATTTGTTTGAGAAGCATTAGATAAAAGTTATCCATCTATTAATTAATATATTTATCAATAACTATTAGATGAGGTAGCATGCCAGTCGATGGGATCATAGTACCCACTAGAAATCCTAATGCACGAAGGGTTTCCATTTTTCAACTCGAAGAGTATTGGGATCTGAAAAAATAGTGAGAGCACATTTATTTTAAAAATCTCTAGAATAAATTTAAAATCAAGTACATATATCTAACTAGAATCTCTACTCTCTGATAAGATTAAAAATTAACTTTTAATCCTCACAAACTTAGAACCAATTGACTAACTGATCAAGTTATAAAGACTGGCTCAGGAACCTAAAATGGTTTTAAGTTTTGAGAAATTGAGTTAACCAGGATATCCCTAAGTCACCAAACCATCTAATATTGATCAAAGAGCAATCAGTTCATGATCACTATTTGACAATGATCAAGGACTTGGATGAGCTTGAGAAGCTCAACATGTCCAAGCATAAGAAATTATGAATGAATTTGATCCTGCAATTTCTTACTAGTTCATATGGACAGTTTATAGTAAACTGCCATATGAATAAAATCGATTGCATCTTGATTGAGTTGGTGACTACTGATGGGACCTTGAAGCATTCAAAAGGAAAGGTTCCTGTATACCTAGAGAATTTAGAGAAAAGAATAAGGGACATACCTTCAGAAGGTATGAGTAGATGTGAGTGCCATAGGATTTGAGAGATCCAAAGTATATGTGGCACCTTAGGCTTGACCATATTGGAGAGGATAGAATAAACAAATTAGAAAGGTATGGGCTCCTAGGCTCATCGACTCTCAGATCGTTTTCGATTTATGAATTCCACCTTTAAGAGTAGATGACCAAACCACCCTTTGTAGGATATGAGGAGAGGACCACTAATATACTTGTCTTGATATATTCTGATGTATGTAGCCCATTTGATGAGCTAGATAAGGGATGATTTTTTTTATTTTATTACTTATATTGGTGATTGTTCACAGTATAAGTATATGTGTGAGACATAAATCTAAAATTTTGAAAGGTTCAAAGAATTCAAATATGAAGTAAAAAAATAAATTAAAAAAGTTTTAAAATTCTTCAATGAGATCGAAGAGGTGTATGCCTTAGTAAAAATTTTTAACCTATCTCAAAAAATGGCATAGTCTCATAATGGACTCTTCCTGGTGCACCTCAACTTGATGGGGTGTCGGTGAGGAGGAATTGGACTTTATTCGATCCATGATGAGCATCACTGATCTTCTCTTATTTTCTTTAAGAATAAGCTTTACTTAATGAATAGAGTTCTCTTTAAGTTTTTCCTATCATGCAGTATGAGATGTGGCATGTTAAGAAAGTCCGGCCCATGTTAAGTGTTGGCATATGGACCAAGTTAGAGGTTAAGTCTATGATATTCATTTCAAAGTATCTTAAAAAGTTTTAGGAATACTATATTTCTTCTCAGAAGATCACAATTTTATTGTGGTCCAATATTCTATGTTTTTGAAAAAATAGTTTGTTCAAGATGCGATAGTGGGAGAAAAATTGAGCTCAAAGAGAGAGAGTCTTTTAAGAGTAATGAGTCATAGAACCTATAGAACCTATTCATATTGAGCCAATACATGTAGTCCCTCGTTCATCTCATAGAGTTCAATCTTTGGTCAAACTGAAAAATACTTAGGTATTTTATTAGAAGACTAAAGAAAGTGTTCCTCATAGGAGATAAGGAATATGATTTGATGTGATCAAATATTCTTTGAGAAAAATATGTGTTTACAAAGGTCAGTGGGAGTATTGTCACAATCTTCATATTATATGTGAATAACATCCTTCTGATCAGAAAAGTTGTTCCCCTACTGACATCGGTTTAAAATTTGGTTGTCTAAGCAAACTCTCCATAAAGGATCTCAAGAAGCATCCAATAAAGATTTATGAGATGATCTAAGTCTATGAGATAGACCTAAGAGAATACTAAATCTTTTATAGAAAATATGCATAGAGGAGGTGCTGAAAAGATTCAGTATGGATAACTCCTAGAAGGATTTCTATCCTTTGGGTATGAGACTGATCTCTCCAAGAAGATATGCTTAAACATATTTGAGGAGATTCAGCACATGAGCTAGATTTCTTATGCTTCAATTAAAGAAAGCCACATGTATGTCATGCTATGCACATAAATTGATATAGTTCTTGCTGTGAATGTCACGAGCAAATATTGATTGAATCTAGACTAAGGATACTGGATAGCTGTGAAGAATATTTTTAAATACTTGAGAAGCACTTAGGATATGTTCATGATCTTTGAGAAGAAAAGAAAATAGAGGATAAAAAGATTCACAATTCAGACTTTAAGTCTGATGTTGATGGTAGAGAGTCTACATTAGGATGTGTTTCCTTATACAATAAGATTCGATAAATTGGAAGAGTTCCAAAGAACCGATCATTATAGGTTTAGAAGTCAAGTTTGTCACTACTTATGAGGAAGTTAAGAAAGCATTCTGGTGTGTTGCAGAACTAGGTGTAATGTCATAAGATGACACAACACTGTTCTTCAACAACAAAGGTGTCATAGCTCTAGTTAAGGAGCGAAGGACTCACCAGAGTTTTTAGCACATAAGAGTGATGATTTGCGACTATTCTGAGAAGTAAGACTTTGAGGATCAAAGTAGAACCCACAGAAATATGATAGACCTACTGACTAAATGATTTAGCTGGCCAGGACTAAAGCACATCTTGAGAAGATGGGAGTTAGGTTTATGGCAGAATGACTTTGGTGCAAGTGAGAGATTGTTAGATGTATGTCCTAGAAGCCAATCAGACCGACACATTAATTCTTTCTAGGATAATTTTATATTTGATCAAATCAATTAGGATAGTTAATTCCATTCATATAGTAAATGTATCCATGAATCATCTAAGAAATTAACAAGATGATGACACATATTCTTAAGAATTGAGAATTTGAGGCATGTATTATTGATGGTTAATTTTTAAATTACTCCCGATTGAAGGATCATCACAGAGATGGTGATTGATCCGATAAGATTGGTGCACAGATTGCTTTTCTTAGGATAGATGAGTCTTGAGTCTACAGTGTGGAGATACTAAAGCGAGAGTGCAGATGTTTGTTAGAGAACAAAAGTATCGAACGTGACTAATATGAGAAGTCACTTGGATATCTACTCACTCATCAGTGATATTCTCGATGCTGTAGTAGTGTGACTAGTTCTTAGACCTACAGTATCTCGACTGTTTACAATGAGGTTGCTGTAATTTGACTGCACCATAACTTGATTTTCTATCCATATAGAGTCTTGAGGTGTATGTTGGCTGTAGTAGGTTCATTATAGGAATAGGATGTGTACCTATATGGGATCTATCAATCTTAGTAGTTAAGTAGTCCTATGTGATTTATGAGATTGAATTCGGAAGACCTTGACTAGGACAGTGTGAATGATGAAAAAATTTTCATCAGATTTCACAAATGAACTCAAATCAAATAAATCTTATATATGACAGACAATGAGATTTGATGAGTTTTTTATAACCTCTGTCTTATCAAGACTCATGATAGAAGAACTAAATCACACAGTAACTATGCCAAGAGGTTCTTCTTTCTACTCTGCAGGATTGCCACTACATATTACTAGATATCATTAGTGGATTGTGAATCAACAAAAATTATTTTGATGATTAATAATTCTCGATTGGTGAGTTAAAATTATTCTAATCCATTGAAAGGAGTTTCAATAATATTTTGATGGAGATCAAAATATTTCTCACTATCAAACAGAAAAGAACTTATGAGATCACACACAAAAAAGATTCTAACTGATTGGATTGTCAAATAATGATATTGAATCACAAAAGATTCAATTATCAATTTGATTGATGATTGGACTAATATGTAAAAGTTACATGAAAGATTTACTAAGAGTTAGTAAGTTATAGGAAGACTAAATTATAATTATTACATATTATTTGATTTAATTAAATATTAAGATTAGATCCTAATCAAATTAAATCAGATTTAATTTGACTAGCTTTAGTTTGAGTTTGACTCAAACTAGATATTAAGCTAATGGGATTAGATTTAATGAATACTTAATCCAAACCTATCTAGATTAGGTTTGACCTAATCTTTAGCCATATTTGATTTGGATTAGATCTTAGTCAAATTAAATCAGATTTAATTTGATTAGATATAGTTCTAATTTAACTTGGATTAGGTTTCATTAGTTTAATGGAATTGGTCTTAACCCAATCTAAATTGGACTCCAACCTCCACTTGGATTTGGACTCTAACTAAAATCCTAGCTAACTTCCTTTAAATAAGGATAAGAGGGGCACCTACTAACTAATCTATAGGAGGACCTAGGACGTGCATCCCAAGGCAGTAGGAAGACCTGGGACACGAATTTCGATCTAGGTCATGCATCCCGCTCTGGGATGTGTGTCCCAAGGCAGCAAGCATGAAAAATAGAGAGATGATGCCACGGCTCCTTAGGTTGGCATGTGAGGGTTGTTTCTCTTCTTTCTTACAACCAAAGGTTGGTTGTTGAAGGTAAGATCTCTCTCTTTCTCTCTTGTCTTATGTTCAAGAGTTGAACATCTCCCCTTTTTGTCTTCTTGTCCAAAGAGTTGGACATGTCTCCATCATCTTCTCCTCCATACATATTCAAGAGTTGAACATAATTAAAATCAGATTTGATCTGATTTATTTTAGTCTATGAGATAGACGATTCTCCTTTATACATATTCAAGAGTTGAACATGATTAAAATTAGATTTGATCTAATTTTGGCCTCTTCTTATTAGTCCATGAGATGGATAAAAGTTCTCCTCTATCTTTTCTTAGATCTAGTCCAAGAGTTGGATAAGATGAAAGAAGAAAGAGATTAGATCTCTTATCTTCTTCAATAGATCTTTGATTTTTTTTGAGAAGAAAAAAGTGAAAAAAAAATCAGATATGATCTGATTTCATTATATCCTCCTATAGATCTGATTGATTCTCTTAAGAAGAGAATCAAAAGATCAAATCAGTTCGACAATCCAGGGACTGATCTCTACAAGAGAGCTAGCATCTTGGTGAGATAGAGTCCTCCTAATCAGATCAGTCTCGTGTAGATATCCGTAAAGGTCGGACACTTGTGTGGCTTCAACGAACCTTCAAGATATCCATGGATCATCGGATCACAGGTTCAACGGATCATGAAGATACCCATAGATCATCGGATTGCGGTAAGATCTACCCACACAAAGATAAAGGTCTAAATATGATTTTATTTTTCAACATCTTAATTTCAACATGTGAATATTCTTGGCATGTGTAGATTAGATCTATATTTTATGCATATTAGATTTAAAATTATTTTAAATCTAGGTTAGTTTCAATTTTCACCATGTTATGATTTTTAAGGGTTTAAAATCTGTATGTTCTGATCTCTGCATGCATTTTCTGAAAGTCGGGCTTCCTTCAAACCTCTCCTCCAATGATGTTATTTCTTTTTCTGATGAAGATGTAGGTAGAGTTCAAACTCTTCATGATGATGATGTTGTCATTTCGATGCCAATAGCAAATTATGATGTAAAATAAATTCTTGTTGATAATGGAAGCTTTATCAATATTTTATTTTATGATGCATTCCAAAGAATAAAATTATCCAAAGAATGACTTAAGTGGATCAATATATCACTAGTCGATTCTCTGGTGACACAATAATGGTAGTGTTTGGTTTTGGCATCTCAAATTCGATCTACAACAGAGAAGCTCACGATAGAGAAGCCTAGGACAGAAGCCCATGGCACGTAGGCTTGGAAATGTGACCTGAAGGTGCGGTCCACAGGCCTAGCCTACAGACGCCAAGGCCCGCTAGCAGCATGCGGCCTGCAGCATGCACAGTGCATGTGGCCCAGCATGCATGGGATGCACAGACCACCATGTAGTCCACCGCATGCTCGTGGGAGAAAATGCAGTCCATGCACGAGGCATGGACCCCCATGGTCCAGAGATGGTTTCATGCAGCTCATGCATTCATGAATGAGCGTGCGACATGCGATGCACATGGAGAGGCTTCGATCCACCGTGTAGGAGAGTAGTGCATGGTCCATGCATGGTTCAGGAAGGTTTTCACCCTATTTTGTGTGATTAGATGGTGATGGCAGCATGCGGGTGCGATCGGAGGGCTACAAACATGTGCAAGGGTGATCAGTTGTCAGAATCTGAATAGCAGTCGATTTTAGGGTCTTTAAAAGAGGCCTGATGATCTGTGGAAAGGGAGTAGTGGCTAAGAGCAGCAGGCAATAGCAGGTGGCAGCCAGAGAGTCCTTTTAGGGATTTTTTGAGAGCTTTGTAAGGGAGGGTCAAGTGCTTCTTATTGAGAGAGAGAGAGATTGATGTATAAGAGTTGAGAGAGTGTGATTTTTTCTTGTAGTTGTTCTTTCTTTCATAATAAGCTTGCATGTCCCATAGAGATAAGTCTTGGACTGATCCATATATTTCATTGTATCTTTTTTTTTTTTATATCTTTTCTTCCTTCCTGTTGTGGTATTGACATCATTGTTAGATGTATGCCTTAGAAGCAATCGGACCGACACATTAATTCTTTCTAGTATAATTTTATACTTGACCTAATTAATTAGGATAGTTAATTTCATTCATATAGTATATGTGTCTGTGAATCATCCAAAGAATTAATAAGATGTTGACACAAATTCTTAAGAGTTTAAAATTTGAGACATGTGTCATTGATGGTTAATTCCTAAATTACTCTCGATCGAAGAATCATCACAAAAATGATGATTGATCTGATCGATGCATGGATCATTTCTCTTAAGATAAAGAGTCTCAAATCTACAGTATGAGGATACTAGAGTGAGAGTGTAGGTGGTTGTTAAAGAATAATTGTATTAAGTATGATCAATATAAGAAATCACTTAGATGTCTACTCACTCATCAGTGACATTCTCAATGCTATAGTTGTGTGAGTGGTTCTTAGACTTGCAATGTCTCGACTACTCACAGTGAGGTTGTTATAGTTTGACTGCATATAAACTTGATCTCCTAACCATTTGGATCCTCACTATGCATGTTGGCTATCGTAAATTTGCTGTAGGAGTAGGGTGCACACTTAGAAGGGATCTTGTGAGCTTCGGTGTGGTGCTTCTAAGCCTTAGAATAGATAAAGAAAGGATAAAGTGTGAAGGAAGCATCAGGAGCATCAGCCAGCAGTCAAATCATCTCGAGCTCTGAGAGAGCCAGCTCGGACAGCAGATAGAGAGCTATGTTTTTGGCATCAATGGATGATACAGCTATCGAGCTGGCTCGACTATAGATTGAGCTACCTCAGATCCAAGTCGAGTCAGCTTGACCTTGATAGAACTAACTCAAATAGTAGGACAGAAGATAGTATTTTCGGTACGCTATGGATCAGGCATGCCAGAGCTAGCTCAGACCTTGATAGAGCCGGCTCGATGGCATGGACAGAACCTTTTTGGGATTTTAGTTTGAGCTAGAATTGGGTTTAATTCTAGTGACTTAAGACCTTGATTTTGGATGTCTTAAGGACCTAATCCAAGGATTAGACTAGGGGTTAAGTCTAATGGGTGTGCAAGGCAAGACATGGGTATACGTGGATTTGAAAATTGTACCAAATTGAGTTGGATGGGAGAGTTTTTAGTTTGAGTCAAATTAACCATGTATATATATAATTTTGTATATGATTTTGATAGAATAAAATTAGAATAGAAGCTTTTTCTCTCTAATTGCTCTCTCTCTCCCTCTTTCATGTTTCTCCTCTCCTCTTTTTACACGTAGGATTCTTCTAGGCCTGATATGATCTGCCATTAAGATTTTCTTCCCACCCTTACTGCTGCTTCCACAATCTATGATCAGCAAGAGAAGATTCGATCTTATCAACAATTGGTATCAGAGCTCTAAAGCTAGATCTAATGGAGGAAAGTTCTTGGACATCTGATTTGGGTAAGGATCTGCCTTGATCGTAAGTAATCTATCCTATTTTGCCCAGAATTACATAGATTTATGAGTATTCCTTGTGTTGAATTGAAATCTGTGTGGAATGGCGTCAAGTAGCCTTAAGACGGACTTTAAAAGTTTGATGGCAAGAAGAATTTCACCTTTTGGCAGCAATGGATGAAGGATCTATTAGGTCAAAATAGAATTTACAAGATCTTGATTAGAGATGGGCCTAAAAAGATTTTTGTTGAAGATTAGGAGGAATTAGAGAAAATAGCTTTTAGTATAATTAGAATGTATTTTGCTGATGAGATTTTGCCTGAGATTAGCACAGAGACCACACCGAAAGGACTCTGGAAGAAGCTTGAGAATACATACATGGGATAGAATATAACAAATAAGTTATGGTTGAAGAAGTAATTGTATAGTTTGAGGATGCCTGAAGGAGAGATCTGATTGCCCACATCCAGAAATTCAATCAAGTTTGCTCAGATATCATGAGCCTTGATGTGAAGATTGATGAGGAGAATAGAGCTCTCCTGTTGTTGTGTTCGTTGTCAATTTCTTATGATGGTCTCATCACTACTTTGGTGTATGGGAAAGAGATCTTGAATGTTGAGAAAGTGGTTGGAGTTCCCATTTCAAATGAGCAGCGAGAGAAGCTATGTAAAGATAGCCCTAACTCAGAGGTGCTTATTGTGAATGAGAGGCAAGAGAGACCTAAGAGAAGACTTAAGATAAGTCTAAAGGCAGATCGAAGTCTCAAGAAATTTGAAGGCGGTGAAATACTACAAGTATCATCAGCCTGATCATCTAAGGAGGAATTGCCCACTTCTGAAGAATGAGAAGGGGAAGGGCAAGGTTGGATCGACCAATGGGAGTGGTGCTCTATCATCTAAAGACAGTGGAGATGATGTACTGATAGTATTAGATGGGTCAGCAGAGTTTAATAGCCATTGGATACTTGATTCAGCATGTTCTCACCACTACATTGTACATCATAATTGGTTTGCCTCATATGAGAAATCAAATAGTGGTAGTGTGAGTCTTGGAGATGATCACCCATGTAGAGTGACTGATGTTGATGCTATTAGGGTGAGAATGTATGATGGAGTCATACGAACACTCACCAATGTGAAGTATGTACCAAAATTGAAGAAGAATTTGATATTCCTGGGTTACTTAGAGAGTATGGATATGCTTTCAGTTGTCAGTCGAGGAGTGGGTGTTTGAAGATCTTTAAGGATGCTTTGGTGGTGATGAAAAAGAGAAGACTGAGCAATAACCTATATAGGATGGAAAGATCAGTGGTTATCGATAGTGCGGAGGCTTTTGCAGCAGCACAAAAGGAGCAGCTCGCCTACCAACTGTGGCACTATCATACAGATCATATGATGACTAAGGGATCATAGAATTAAGTAGGAGATCCAATACTATTAGGTGAGGGATCCAGTGATGACTTTGCACCTATTTGTGAATGGTGGGTTGGATTTAACTAAGGAGTGTAGTTAATAACTGTTAGGTGAGCCCACATAACTTAGAGACCAAGTCACTGCAACATACTTAAAAAAGCATCTGGACAAAAAATTATCCATGTATCGATGTGTGTTATCAATAACTGTTAGGTAGATACATGGCATCGGTGAAATTACAATATCCACTAGAAATTCAGTTGTTGCGTTAGGATTTTTATTTTCCATCTGGAGAGTAGAGGGATCCGAAAAAAATAATGGAAGTTATTGTTTGCTTCTTAAAGTCTCAAGAGCAAATATAAATTTAAAGTATAAAAGTCTAACTTGAATCTCTACTCTTATAGTTTAACCATGTCAGCTTCAAACCCTCTAGCCTGCATCCTTAGTCCAATCGTTTGACTGGAATCAATTTTAAAGACTGGCTTAAAAATCTCAGGATTATCCTGATTTCTAAAAAATTAGGTCATGTACCTGATCAGGAACTCTTAATGTTACCAAACCGTCCTACTGCTAAGCAAAGAATAGTATATGAAAAGTGGATGGATAAAGACATTTGGGTTAAGTGCTATGTGCTGGCTTCCATGTCAAATGAGTTGCAGAGCCAGCATGAGTATATGCCCACTGCTAGGGCTATGATCACTTACCTATAAGAGTTGCATGATGAGCAAAGCCACACAGCATACTTCGAAGTATCCAAAAGACTCTTCAATTTGAAGATGTATGAAGGGCAGTCAGTCCATGAGCACTGTATAACAGTGATCAAGGACATTGAGGGGCTTGAGAAGCTCGGGCTTGATATGTAAAAAAATTACAGATGGATTTGATCCTTCAATCCTTTACAAGTTCATATAGTCAATTATTATAAATTTTTATATAAATAAACTAGATTGCACTATACTCGAATTGATCAATATGTTGGTCACTACTGAGGAAATCTTAAAGAGTTCAAGTCTTGCTGTAAGTGGACTTCTTCATCCAAGAGAAAGTCTGATTGGAAGAAGAAGAGTAAACCCATGAAAAGCAGAAGAAAGAGAGCAAGCCAAAGAAGGATGTTCTGAAGAAGGCTGAAGCAAAGAGAAATATTTTCACTGTGATGCTGATAGCTACTGAAGGAGAACTATCCACTCTACTTAGAGAGCTTGAAGATAAAAATGATGACAAACCTTAGAAAGTATGCTCGTAATTGAATCTAACCTTACGATTTTTTCTACTTCTAGTTGGATATTGGCTTCTGATTTGAGTGCTTATATATGTACTTCAATGTAAGGTCTAATAGAAAGTAGGAGGTTGAGGAAAGATGACATGATCCTTCAGATCGATAATAGAGCAAAAGTTACTGCAAAAGCCGTTGATACTTATCTTCTTCGATTACCATCAAGATCTAGATTAGATTTAAAAGATTGTTATTTATTCTGTAGCTAGTTGGAATTTCATTTTCGTATCTATGCTAGCACAGGATGGCTTTGATTTTAATTTAATAAAGACTTTTATTCTATTATTTATGAAATAAATTGATTATATGTGGTCTTTTAATTAATAGTCTTTATCACTGGTATATTGATACGAATGTAGATCTAAACGAGCAAGTAGTAAGTGTCATAGGTCAAAAGAGATCCAGAGATGAAATTAATCAAAAGTACTTGTGGCATCATAGACTAGGCATATTAGAGAAGATATGACAAACAAACTGAAAAAAAAATGGGATCCTTGGCTCTTTTGATTCAGAGTCATACCCAACTTGTAAATCTTGCCTTCAAAAAAAATGACCAAATTATCCTTTATGGGACATGGAGAAAGGGCCATCGAGTTACTTGCCCTGATACACATCAATGTGTGTGGGTCATTTGATGTGCAGGCTAGGGATGGTTGTATCTACTTCATCACCTTTACTGATGATTTGTCACGATATCGATATGTGTATCTGATGAAACACAAGTTTGAAGCTTTTAAAAATTCAAAAAATTCAAAAATAAAGTAGAAAATAAATAGATAAATCCATTAAGATTCTTCGATTTGATCGAGGAGGTGAATATCTTAGTCAAAATTTTTAAGATATCTTAAGGACAACGGCATAGTCTCTCAATAGACTCCTCTTGGAATCCTCAGCTCAATGGGGTATCCGAAAGAAGGAATAAGATCCTATTAGATATGGTCAGATCCATGATGAGCTTCACTGATTTACCCATATATCTTTGGGGACATGCCTTATTAACTGTAATTCATTTATTAAATGAGATTCCATCAAAATCTATTTCTACACATCATATGAGATATGACACGATAAGAAGTCGAGTCTAGGTTATCTTAAGACGAAGATGTTTGACTTATGTGAAGAGATAAATAGCTGATAAATTAGAGGATAGATCTATAATAGCTTATTTTATTGGATATCTAAAAGAATCAATGAGATACTACTACTTTTCATAAGATTACAATATAATTGTGAATCAAATGCTATATTTTTAAAAAAATAATTTATCCAGGATGGTGGCAGTGGGAGGTTAGTTAAGCTTGAAGAGAAGGTCTCTGAAGAATAAAGAGCTATGAATCCTCATGAATCTATTATTCATGAGTCAGTAGTTGATGTTTCTCCACCATCTTGTAGATCTGCAAGATCTTCTGACCTTCTGAAAGATACATGGGTATACTTACGGAGGAAGTAAAAAAATATTTCTTATGAGAGATAAGGATCATGGTGATGATTCTAATACCTTTGATGAGGTGATATCTGACATCAATTCAAGAAATAGTTAGATGCAATGAAGTCAAAAATTGACTCAATACACTCGAATCAAGTATGGACCTTAGTAGATCTATCCGAGGGTATAGTATCCATTGAGTGTAAATGGATCTACAAAAAAAAATAGGTGTCAATGATAAGGTAGAGACCTATAAAGCTAGGCTCGTAATAAAAGGTTATAGTCAGTGTGAAGCATTAACTATCAAAAAGTCTTCTCGCCATAGTCATGCTGAAATCCATCCACACTCTGCTTATTGTTGTAGCTTATTATGATTATAAAATCTAGCAGATAGATGTAAAAATTACTTTTTGAATGGATATCTTGTGGAAGATATCTATATGGAGCAGTCTTTGAATTTCACATCAAATGATGATGATCATCGAGTCTGCAAGCTGCAAAGATATATATATGGATTAAAACAAGCTTCTCAGAGTTAGAATCTTCATTTTGATGATGTGATCAAATCATTTGGTTTCATTAAGAATGAAGATGAATTTTGTGTATACAAGAGGGTCAGTAGGAGCACAATAATATTGCTCATATTATACGTGGATTATATTCTCTCATTAGGAATGATATTCTCATGCTGACCTCGATCAAAAGATGGTTGTCCAACAAATTCTCCATGAAAAATTTAGGGAAGCATCCTATATTCTTAGAATAAAGGTCTATAAAATAGACTTAAAAGAATGCTAGACCTGTCACAAAAGTTGTATACAGAGAAAGTGCTAAAGAGGTTCAGCATGAAAAATTTTAAAAAAGAACTCTTACTTTTTAGGCATGGTATTAGTCTTTCCAAGATGATGTGTCCGACCACATCTGAGAAAGTTCAGCATATCAGTAGGATTCCTTATGCCTCGACCATAGAGAGTCTTATGTATGCCATGCTGTGCACTCAATCTGATATTATCTTTGCTGTGAGTATCACAAGCAGGTATCAGTTGAATCCAGATGATGAGCACTAGATAATTGTGAAGAATATCTTAAGTACTTGAGAAGAACTAAAGATTTGTTCTTGATCTTTGGAGGAGCTTTTGAGTTACGAGTCACAAGGTATACTGATTTAGACTTCAAATCTGATCTTGATGATAGAAAGTCTACATCAGGATATGTGTTCACATGCAATGATGGTGCAGTCAGCTGAAAAAGTTTCAAACAACCTATCATAGTGGATTCGATCATAGAAGCTGAATATGTCACTGCTTCGGATACTGCAAAAAAAAGCTTTTGGTTCAAGAAGTTCATCGCGGAGCTTGGGGTAATGACATCAAATGCCATACCACTTTATTGTGTCAATAATGGAGCTATAGTACTTGCTAAGGAGCGAGATTTCATTAGAAATCAAAGCACATCGAGCGGCGGTTCCATATCATACGTGACTATCTCGCAAAGAAATATATCGAGTGTGAAGAATAGACTTCATGGACAACATGACAGATTGTTGACAAAGCAATTGAGCCAGCCAAAGATGAAAGTCCATCTTGAAAAGATGAGATTTAGATTAGTGGCCAATTAGCTTTAGTCCAAGTGGGAGATTATTAGATATATGTTTAAAAGCCAATACGGCTGACATATTGAAATAAATCTAGGACATAATTGTTAGATTTATACTTAGAAGTCAATTATTGGCTAACACATTTTGTAATTCCAGAACTTAAACTTATACTGATAATATTTTTATTATCAATAAAGTATTTTTTCATTCCAATCATGTTTATGTGTCTATGATTTGTCCTAGAAATTAACAAAGATGATTTTTGTATATTCTCAATGTGTTAAAATTTGAGACATACATTAATTAGTGGTTAATTTTTAAATGCTCCTGATCAAATAATTATCATGGAGGATAATAATCAATCCATTCGAGATCGGTGCACAGTTCACCTCTCTTGTTGGCAGATGAGTCTCGAGTCTGCAATGTAGGGACACTAGGGTGAGGGTGCGGATGGTTGTTAGAGAACAACTTGCACTGAGCGTGACCAATATGAGAAATCACATGGATATCTACTCACTCGTCAGTGGTCTTCTCGATGCTGTAGTAGTATGAGTGATCCTTTGACCTGCGGTGTTATTGGCTATTCGCAGTGAGGCTACTGAGTTTGACTGCATGTTCTCTTGATCTCTAGTCATTTGGTCCTTGCTGTATATGTTGGCTTCAGTACATTTAGATTTGCTGTTTGGAGTAAGATGTATCTAGATGGAATCTATCGACCTTGGTAGAAAAGAAGAAGTCCTATGTGATTTGCGAGACTGAGTTTAGAAATTTTGGCCAAAGTAAGTGTGAATACTAGAAAATAGTTTTACGGGATTCGCAAATAAATGAACTAGAATTGAGCCAATCTAGCATATGACTGACGATGGGATCTGACGAGTTCTCCATAACTTCCATTAAGTTAGAACTCATGATAGAAGGATTGAATCATACGATAACTACACTTAAGGGTTCATACTTTCATTCTACTAGATTGTCACTACATACTGTTAGGTATCACTGATGGATTGTGAGACTCATCAGGCATCGTCTTGATGATCGATGATCATTGAAGGATAGAATTAAAATGTTCTAACCCATCAAAAAGAGTTTCGATGATATTATAATGGAGATCATAATATATCTCACTACTAGATAGAATGTAACTTATGAGATCACACATTAAGAGATTTAATCTTGAATTTATCAATTGGCTTATGAAGTTCTAATTGGGTTAGGATTTATTGAAATCTTATTGGGTTTAAGAGAACCATGCAAGCACATGGTTAAACCAAATTTTTTTGAGACTTCGATTGAATCAAGTCTATAGCCTTGAACCTAATCTAAATCCATTTAGATTTATTTGGATGCCTAATTATGAGCCCAAGAGGATTGGATCAAGTCAATGAGTTGGCTAAATTATCTCCTCATTATTCTCTCATAGTGTGTGTAGAATTATTGAAAAGAAGGGTGGCACCTTCCTCCCTTTTTGGCAAGACCAAGGGGCGCCAACCCCTTGGATAATATTAGAAGGGCCCGCCCCTCTTGTGGCTAGTGTTGGAAAATATATCCCAAAAATCAATCGTCAATCTGTTGACGATTGAGCAACCTTGTATTGTAATTGCTTTGTTAATAAATAAAATATATTTTTATCATTTTTATCATAAATTTTCATCTTCTAATGAACTCCATTGTTGTGATGAAGTCCTTAGGACTATTTAGGTTCGATAAAGAAAGGATTTATCGATTAGTCTTTAAAACTGTTCACGATCAAATGATAGGCTATTAATAAGGATGACAGCTTCTATCGAGCATAGGTCGCTGTAGGCCATATGGGTTGGTTGTCCTCTTAACCAAGAGTGTGGAGATACTGGTATGGCATACAGGTGAGATGTAAGGGTACATCATCATAGAACGTGACTAACTCCAGAGCATTCTGCTATCGAGAATGTCTCTTATGGGATATAGGTATAAGTATCCCTTAGACCTGAGATCGCCTTAGTGACTTGCAAGCAACTCACTGTGCTTTGGTATTGGACTAACTGAATTTTTAATTCAGTGATGGAAGGCTTCTGGACACAGTTAAGTACTTGTGAAGTAAGAGTGTGATCAAGATGGGATTGACCACTCCAAGAGTTGGAGAAGAATGAGTCGTTGTATTTCAATTTAGCAAAACTTGGCCAGAATAATCCATCAGATGGATTTGATATTTTGAAATACAATATGCACAACCTGATCAGAAGTGACAGTTGAGCTTTGAGGTATCCTACGAGCATTTTGGTCAAGGGGATGAATTATATGGAAACTATATCCGCATAGGTTCTAAGGATATTGTTTTACATATTTGACCTATCCGACCGTCGGATACCATTGCTAGATGGTCACTTCGATTGGTACAAAATTTATTCCTATGCTACCAACTTAGATTCGGACTTATGAGGTTACATACATTAGAGTTCATGATTCGATCGGATGGTTGATCAACGATTAAGAATCATTCTAGGGTTAAACGATCAATACGATTGACATTTAACCTAGTGCAAGTGTTGCAGGAGGATCGATTAGCAATTCGATAACTAATTAGCTTAATTTGATTAAGCCAATAGACTGAGATTAAGTCTAATTAAATATAATTTAATTAGATTTAGTTTGGGCTTGATTGGATCAAGTCCAATTGGTTTATTGGATAAGCTAAGTGTAAGAAAAAACTAGTCTTAGTTCAATTAGGATTTGGGTCAATCTAATTTCTAATTCAATTAAAAATTAAATCAAATTTAAATTTAATTTAACTTGATTAAATTAGGTTCTTAAGTGGGTTAAGACCTATTTTAATTGGGTTGATTTGATTTTGGTTTGATTTGGTTGGAGAAATCAAATTTGAACAAGTCATAGATTGAATCCTAGTAAGACTAGGATTCCACCTTGCGCCACCTTAGCCCCCCACGCACACTCTCTCTTGTTTTGTGTGATAAAACCTTCTCTCCCAGGCCTTCACATATCTCCAAAATTTTTACTCTTTCTCTCTTACATGAAATGTGGTTGTGGACCAAGTCAAAGTAGGAATTAGTTTGGATTTCAAATTCTATGAGATAGAATTTTAGGAAATCAAAACTCTTTCCTTATAGCACTAATTTTATCCAATTTTTTTTTGAAATTTTTATAATTTTTATAGCATATATTATGCACCTTTTACTAGTGGTCCATGGTAGAAAATAAAGAGGAGACACCCAAGAGTTGGGCACCCCTTGTCTTGCCCTATTTGGATTTTCCTTGACTAGGTATTTGACTTAGACAAGGATTCTTCATATCTCATTATTTAAGAT
This sequence comes from Elaeis guineensis, assembly GCF_000442705.2. Lineage (NCBI taxonomy): Eukaryota > Viridiplantae > Streptophyta > Magnoliopsida > Arecales > Arecaceae > Elaeis > Elaeis guineensis. Next base: position 29,978,989 of record NC_026001.2, read on the forward strand.
GAATTTCTTCTTGAAAATTTTGTAAATTATATAGCATTAAGAGACCTTTGGGGCATGTAAAAATCAGGAAGAAAGAGTGTTGGAGTGTGGAGATATAATAGACACAAAATATGGTGTCTGGGTTAGAGCAAAGTGAAGAAGAAGAGGGTTTTCTTCTGGGGTTGCTGTGTTCACCTCTTTCCTTCCTCCATCTATGAGTTTTCTGAGAGTGTCTCATATCTAAAACTCCTTCTCCTACTTCTCATCTTTGAAAGAGTCCAAATCAAGAAGAAGGAGACATCTGATCGACCATCGAAGAAGGATCAGCACAGCACTAGCATACTGTGCTGATTTCCTAGACCAGGACTTCTGATCGTGATTTGTGGACTCTTGTGGACGACTCCTAGAGATTGGATATGTGTGCAGCTCACAACATCATCCTCAAATCCGGATCAACAAAGTTAGAACATCTAACTTGCAAGGTAATAGATCTAATCAATTATATTTTACATATATTAAATGTAGCATAGAAACATGTTGATATGATCAACATGTAGTTCTTGCTCTTTATATTTTAATTTTTAATTTAATATCATATAATAATCATATAATAAGATCTTAGATCTAGGAATTCTCTAATTTTATAAGATAAATTTTGATTTATTTTAATCTTCCGCTACCTGATCTTGAAAAATTTCAAGATCTAATCCTGAAACCCTAGATCTAGTTCTTTCAATTGATATCAGAGCCTAGGTTGTTTGCTACATGATTATTTATACATACTTAGATTATTTCTTAGATTAGATCTAATTTATAATCTGATTGTTAAATTTGAAATTAAAATTTTTAGATCAATCACAAACTGTAGATTGTCCTACTGTAAGGTTTACCCCTTACAGTGCAAAGGTTGTCCTAATTCGTGTAGATCTATCTTTAATCATAAATTTGTTAAATATGATCTAGATTAAATTTATGATTTATTAGATTTAAAAGGTGTTTAAATCTAAAATAAAATCTCTTTGTTAATTATTTTCATGTAAAGAACCATCATATATTTATCTAAAAATTTGCGTAGTTTAAAGTTGAAATTGTTTCAATTACATGAATCTGTTTAGATTAGATCTAAAGTAGTTTCATGCTTATTTCACTTATATTTTGATTATGAATCAAACATACAACTTAGTTGGTAGAACCATGTTGTAAAAATATTTTATAAATATGAAAATTATTTTCGAAAAATCGAACCCCAACCCTCAGTCCAAAACTTAATTGAGAATTAAGAAGTTGTTTGATTAGGTTCTAGGATTGTGAATTGAAGAACCTAAGACATAAACCATAACACATTGGCTTAATGGGTTAGTAAAAATTAGGTCCATTAATTGGGTTAGACCTAAGGTTAGATTGAAGATGGACTTAATTAGAGAATTGATTAAATCTAATCAATTGTTGTCTTAGATTAGATCAAGGATTCTCTAGATCAATTACAATAGTTGTAGTTGGTCAAGTCCATATCTTTAACGAGAACTAAATGGACTTGATTCTTGACTAAGCAGTCTAGCACGAACTGTTAGGTTGATCTAATCGAAACTAATTAAATCAGTTGGTGTCTAAGGTAAACCAGACCGGTGATTTTTAATTGGCAGCCCGCTTACCTGGTCATTTCTGATGGTATCTTAAGCAAGCTTTGGCAGACCCTCCCATCGATCGAACTTACCTGGCCTCTTGGTGAAATTATGTTTTGATCGGATCACTTGACTATTCGAGCTGACCCATGTTAGGTAGGTAAATTAGTGTGACTGATTTAGGTGCTCCTAGACCAGCCCTTTTAAATGATCTCCCTTAAGCTGACTTAGTGAAGCCAGTGGGAGGATCATGATAAGCTGGTTCATCTGACCTCCTGCTCTAAATCAATTAAATTTTTTAAAATTATTAGGTCCTTAAAATAAAATAGTTATGGTGATAACTAGATCATAGCCTTCCGTTAAGTGGATGATAATATGTCCATCAGTTGGATAATCATTGGAGGCCCAAAGGCCTGATGCTTATCGACTGATGGAATTATCATTCATAATATGATTTCTTGACTGCATCTTTTTAAATGGTGGTTAGGTTAGCCAACCAAAGTTGGGCCTAATCATTCATTGACTAGATGGGGCAAATATGGTCATGTTAATGGTTGGACCTAACCGACCTTTTCAGTGGAGGCCAAAGCCTATTGATTAGAGACTGGGGTCAAATTAAAATTACTAAAAATTATTTAGAGAAATAATTGGTTATGAACCTATCCTTAGATGTACATGGGTTGACCAACCAAAGTTGGGCTTGTGTGCAGTCTAAGTGGATTCTAGTACCCACTAAGGAATTCAGATAATTCTTCGAATTGGAGGTAGAGGCTACCAATTTGAATAAAATAGTGGAAGCAACCTTTTGATTAAAGTCCAAATCTTTAGGTTTAATGAATCAATTACTAATTAGGTTATGATTTTTTTTAATACAGATATGGCCACTTCCCTATCGCTCCGATCATTGTTGGACAATAAAATTTTGGTGGGATCCAACTTCGGTAGCTGGTACCGAAAGTTAAAGATAGTCCTAGAATATGAACAGATCCTATATGTGATAACGGATCCTACACCTGAGGAGCCAGCTGCCAATGCACGTGGAACAGTCAGAGACACTTATCAAAAGTGGCTCAGTGATCGGACCACAGTGCGCTGCATCATACTGGCTGCCATGAGCAACGAGTTCAGTCATAGATTTGAGATGGCTCAGCCAAAGGACATGCTTCATGTGTTGGAGGATGCCTTTGGCACATTCGATGGCATGGCACTACAAGAAATTTGATTTTTTGCGATGAAATTTTTTCATCACTAAAAATCATATTTTCGTCGCTAAAAGTATTTGCGACGAAATATATCGTCGCTAAAAATTTGTAGAGAAAGCCTCGTAGCAAAAGACCTTAGTGACGAAAATATTTTATTTCATCGCAAAAAATAGTAAACCCAGACGATGAAGTTATGTGCTGTATTAGCAACGAAAATATTTTGTCGCAAGAGCTTAAATTTTCGTCGCTAAAATTGCAACGAAAAAAATTTCATCGCTAAATATTTTGATTAAAAAATTTTTTTTTCTTATCTTTTACGATGAAAATGAAATTCGTCGCAAAACTTAGCGACGGATTTCATCGCAAAACAATTTGTTGCAAAAATTTCATCGCAATAATTGCGACGAAAAAAATATTCGTTGCTATAATTGCGACGAAAAAAAAATTTCGTCGCTATAATAGCAAAGAAATAAAAATTTCGTCGCTAGAAGGGCGACGAAATAAAAAAATTCATCATCATAATTGCGATGAAATAAAAAATACGTCGCCATAATTGCGACGAAATAAAAATTTCATCGCAACAAGGTAAAATTTTTAGCGACGAAACTATTTTTTCGTCACAAAAATAGCAACGAAATAATTTTATCGCAATAATTGCGATGAAAAAAATATTCGTTGCTATAATTGCGATGAAAAAAAAATTTCATCGCTATAATGGCGACGAAATAATAATTTCATCGCTAGAAGGGCGACGAAATAAAAATATTCATCGCCATAATTGCGATGAAATAAAAATTTCATCGCAAAAAGTTATAATTTTTAGCGACGAAACTATTTTTCGTCGCAAAAATAGCAACGAAAAAAAAATTTCATCGCAATGAATAATAAAAGTTTTACTTTTTTGGGTTCACAAATTTTTTTACGACGAAATTAATATTTCATCGCTAAAATAAATTTTGGATAAAAAATAAAATTTTTATTTATTTTCCAAAAAAACCTGCTCAAATACAAATTATCTGATCAAACATATTTTAAATAAATAGTATGTTAACACAATAAAAATATTCTAAGTCAAAAGACCAATTTCAAGTATCAAAAAGTTTCATAACCATCTTTGTCATATACAAAAATATAAGTCCATACACCATTTTAAATTTAAAATAAGTGCAAACTAAGTATGATCTGACTCGTTGGCCTCGTTCCCTTCTCCAGGCGTCGATCCCTGACCCGATATGCATCGCGATGGTGGTGCAGAGGCGGCATCATGTGACTGTAGAGGTGCTAACTCAGAAGCATCAATACCGAGCCGTCTCGCCACCGCAGCTACGATCCTCTCCAGCGTCTGACTACGATTCATCCAGTAACTAATCTGATCTTGCATCATGCTCATGGATGTCCTAACTGCCTCTGGCACCGATGCATCATCAGACTGGCCGGATGACAAACTGCATGATTTTTTGGACCGCATGCTATGACCAGATCCTAGCTGCCGCCCGAGGACGGTATCCAAAATCGTATCATCTGTCAGTAAACAAACCTGCTGCGATCTAGTATCACCGTCAGATCCCACCTCCCTCGTCGCCTGCTCTCTCAATTCTAATATTTTTTCCTTCACAATAAACCAAATAAAATCATAAATTTTTTTCAAACTCTTTAAAAGTATTCAAAATGTAGAGTAATGATACTTACATGACGCTGCCTCGCCTCCTCGGTCACGAACTCGCCACTCTTGTTTTGATAGAATTTAGCATAGGCGTTGACTCCGGATAGTCCCTGTTCAAAAAAAAAAAAAAAAAGATATCAAAATAATATAAATATTTAATAAAAAGTTATAAAGTATGATTGCAAATGTAGTTACGTACCATCCTCTTCATTCTCTGTGCAAAAGAGGCACTTCCTTGCGTGTGAATAGAATCAATCTTGCTCCTATTCACCTTATTCGCCTCTGATCGTCGCTACAAAATATATACAATTATAACCAATAAATGATATAACATAATTAAAAAAACTTGGAACACTAGACATACCTGAAATGCCTCACTTCCAAAATGCTCACATAACCACCGCCAATCGTCACTAGACCCAGCCCAATTTCTGTATGGCTGGGTCACAGGATCAATCCCCTTCGCCTGTAGCTCATTGCAGTATTTATGAAGCCTACATCGTCGATCTCTGTATCTATTTGCAGCCATTTTGAGAATACATGCCGTCACTTCTTCGTCAGTGCAATCCTCGAAGTCAATATTATCCTACACAGTAATCATACCAAAAAGCAAATACATGAAATTATTCATATAATAAAAAATTTATTTATATAACCAAAAATAATATGGATCATGTAATGATATGCAAGACATCCAAATTTAATTCTTACCTTGATGTGAGAGACTAGAGCATCACGATATCGAGGAGCTACATGCTTGAAACTTTCAGCAGCCCACGGAAAATGATTCCACATATACAAACTGATCTCATTTGCGACGATACTAGCCTCTGTGCCAACCGGATGATCTCGAAATATATGTACCTTCGGTTTTTCATTGTGTGTATGCACATATTTTTTCAAAACAAGACCCCTACTAGGACCACGCACTGCACGTCGATGCTGTGTTCCTATATGTAAAAATTGGTGAAATGAACATATATCATGTATCACTAAATGCATATAACAAAAAATATATATGGTTTATAAATTGATAGAGATGTACCTATAAGGGGATGATGCTGCGGTACCATGGCCTCCGGCTGGGCAAGCTCTGGCTGAGCACTAGTCTGCTCTGTGGACTCGGGCAACTGAGTCTCATCTAAATCCTCTGACTCATCATGCAAAATGCTAAAGTGAGGATGTGTATCATCAAGCGGAGCCTGCTGCCTACCCCGTGAATGTCTACGTCCAGGACCAGTCATGATGCTGCAATGATTAAAATAATTTAAATCAGTAAGTAATCAAAAAAACTCAAGTATTACATGATATAACAAAAAAAATAAATTAAATTACTTATTCATATTAATTATTGTTCTCAGATTCTGAACTCGTGTCCATATAGTCATCTTCGACAGGAGTCATAGAAGACTTCGACCCTGAAGTGCTATCATCATCGTCGTTAATGAAGTCATTATTGGATCGTGCTCGTGTCCATGCCCTTATCGACGATCCAACAACAGAAACATCCTCAGGTTCATAGTCGTCTCTTTGTAATTGTCCTATGTCAATCGTATCATCTGGCACTAATATGTTATCTGGTGCTTGCATTTGATATGCTTCGTTTTCAATAATTGCACAGACTTCATTCTCAAGATGTTCATCGTTCTGGCATATGAAAAGTGCAGGATCAAACAAATGCCTATGCTGAGCCCTTATTGCAACTCGCCAAGGCTCTTTCATTTTGTTATCATCAATATACCACACTAGTCTTGCTTGCTTTGCAAAAATATAAGGATCACTTTCATACCATACATGACCAGTGTGGACACTGACGAGTTGAGGATCTATAACAATTGGCCTGTGTCGTCCTAAGTCATACCATCGACACTTGAATAACACAATCCATCGAAGACCACTATATCTCAACTCTATAACCTCATGCAGAACACCAAAAAAATCTATTATTTCACCCTTGTGCTCGCCCTCCACGCTTATTCCACAATTCTGTGTGGTTCGATCACGATCGCGATCTTCCATTAAGAATCGCACACCATTGACTATGCATGCTGAATATACTGATACACGTCTGTCAGGTTTTCGTGCAAGTGCAGCTAAGTCATTACTGATACAGTTAGGATTGTCTATACGTAGCTGAGCTATCTACAATTAAAAGAATAATAAGCAGGTTAAATTTGACAAAATAAATACTATATAAACAAACTTTTAATCATGGATGAACATGAACATAACTTATCCGTTCGTCAAACCATGATGCGAATTGATTCCTATGTCGTGCCGCTGCTAATGTAGGATTACTTCTTCTGAGCTCACTTTCGTGTTCTCTGAAGTGATACAGTAATACCATGTATATTTTAATTTAGAGTCCACGTACATTCATTGATATATCAACAAATAAAAATTAAATGTATATACTCACATCATGTAGGCTTCTACCTCCTCGCAATTGTTTAGCACATACCAATGCATGTCATCCGTTTCTTATGGTGTCAACATTCAAAAATCTTTTTTACCATATGGTTGGGCAACATTGGAGAACACGAACAATCCATCGGTCAGAATCTCATCAACATCAATATTCCATTGTGGCCTTGTAAATTTGGTCTCCACTCATCGAAGGTACATAGAGCAGAACGTCAGACATTCATTCATAACATGTGCCTCTGCTATTGAACCTTCAGACTGTGCTTTGTTAATGACGGCACTCTTGTATTCACGCATCTCCCTATTCAATAAATTATCAATTGATATCACATATAATAAGAATACAATAATGAATAATAAATATTACAATATCATGCAATTACCTTTCAATTGGGTACATCCATCTTGTATGTACTGGCCCACCCAATCTAGCCTCATGTGGAAGATGAACAGAAAGATGCACCATGATATCAAAGAAGGCGGGAGGGAATATCATCTCGAGCTTACAGAGAGTAATGATAATCTTCTTCTCCAATATGTCGATCTGACTTCATCTCAATGTCTTCGCACATAAGTCTCGAAAATAAGTTCTCAGATCAAGTAACGCATCACACACATTATCCGGCAACAATCCGCGCAAACCAACTGGGAGCACATGCTGTAGAAGTACATGACAATCATGACTTTTCATCCCGACGATCTTTCCATCTTTCGACTTGATGCACCGTTTCAAGTTTGAGGCGTATCCATCAGAAACCTCACTGATCTCAAATATGAAAGAAATTAATTTCTCTCTCTTCGATTCAGTGTATAACATGCCAATGGCTTCACCAGCCTATCCCCTCGTCGAATCAAATGTAATTCCTTTCTAATCCGCATATCCTCTAAGTCAAGACGAGCCTTCACGGTATCCTTCGTTCTTCCTTCGATATTGAGAATGGTATAAAATACATTATCAAATATATTCTTTTCAATATGCATGACGTCAAGATTATGTCGAAGAAGAAGCGTTTTCCAATATGGAAGATCAAACAACTTGCTCTTTTTTCTCCAATTTTCGATACTTGTTCGCACCCCTACTTGGCTGGCCAGACCCTTACCAAATATGACATCCTGTGGGTTTGGTAACTGATTTAAAATATTGTCCATAGATCAAAATCTTGGCTGCGCACGTCGTTCATGCTTGCCATTGAACTTAAGACTTCTCCTCCATCTATGATCATCTGGCAAGAAACGTCGATGGCCGGTAAAACAAATCTTTCCACGAATACGGTCCGATGTAATATCATCGTTACAAGTTGGGCATGCTTTATACCCTTTTGTACACCATCCAGAAATATCGCCATATGCAGGAAAATCGTTAACTGTCCAAAGCAATGCTGCATGCATACGAAAGATGCCTCCTACAACATGATCATATGTTTCGCATCCTTCTTCCCACAAATATTGTAACTCTTCGATCAATGGCTCTAAAAATATGTCTATGTCTCTTCCAGGGGCACGGGGACCCGGGATCAACAAGGCCAATAGATTAAAAGGTGATTTCATGCACTTCCATGGTGGTAAATTATAAGGAAATACCATAACAGGCCACATACTATAAGCAGTACTAAGATTACCATATGGATTAAATCCGTCTGTTGCCAACCCTAGCCTGACATTTCGTGAATCAGCTGCAAACCATGGATGTTCACGATCAAAATATTTCCATGCATCTCCATCTGATGGATGTCTCATGACATCATCATCCATATTATTTACCTCCTTATGCCACCGCATGTCACAAGCAGTATGCCTCGACATGAACAATCGATGCAATCATGGTGTAATCGGAAAGTACCGCAGAATCTTGCATGGTATTTTCTTTTTCTTCTTATCCTTACCACGATTTTCTTTCCATCTACTTGAATGACAAATTGGACATGCTTGTAGATCTTGTTTATCCTTCCGAAATAGAACACAATCATTCGGACATGCATGTATCTTTTCACAGCGTAGGCCCAAGTCATCGACTCCCAAACCGAGTCCTTTCAATAATTTTTTGGCTTCATAATGACTTGACGGAAGTAACTCTCCCTCTGACAGTAAGTCCTTCAAAAATTTGAGCAACCAATTAAACGAGTTGTTTGACCACTTACCAAGTGTCTTCATATGTAATAACTTTATTACGACGGACAACAGAGAGTACTTCTTACAACCAGGATAAACATCACTTTGTGCATCTCTTAATAGACGCTCGAATCTATCATTTATAGATATATTACTGTCCTCTTCAGCTTCTTGTCTCGGAATGGAATGCTGATGTTCTGCTCTCGCTTCTACATTTACTTCAAATAATTCCGGATGAAGATCCTCTAAAATTTCTCTATCTTCTTCACCAAGTGTTTGTCTTTCACGACTGCATGATCCACCGACTGACGATGGATTTGTGGGACTCCTGGACAACATGTTCGAGCTAGTCGGCAAATCTTCACCATGACAAGTCCATCTCTTGTAAGTCACATCTATACCATGTTCGTATAAATGATTCTGAATGTCCGATAAGGTACACCAAAATAAATTTCTACATCAACGACATGGACAACGAGCTTTTCCATCTTCTCTAGTATGATTGGATGCCACATTCATAAAAGTCGTCACACCCGTAATATACTCGGGACAGAACTTATCACGCAAAGACATCCAACCACGATCCATACCTACATATTTATGATGCAAACTATACAATCAATTTTATGTAATAATAGTTGACTAACGCCTTATATCTCCTACCTATAGGGTGATGGTCCTATTCCATTCAGGAACGTAAGAATTTAATATTGCAATACATGTCTTGTATACCAAAAAAATTTCGGCAGCATTTCGACGCAGTTCTCCAGATACACAAGCATTAAAATTATTCTATGTATCTAGAGAACATGATCGAAAATACCGACAAAACTCTGCGATATAGAAGCACATGTGTTGCAATTTTAAATTCATTCACATGCCCAAACTGTCCACGAGGACAATTCGAGAATAGTGTGTAAAGCACCAATATTTTTTTCATAAAAAAAAATATTGATTTATGCACGCTATCCTCGAATGGAAATTCTAAGGCTTATAAATTTGTTATGCTACAATTAATATATTATTATTAAAAAAAAATTATTTTTAAAATTTTTTTAAATCATAATTAAAATTAATTATATCAAACAAATAATTATATCTAACATTATATCTAATTACTAAAATAATAAATAATTATTTTTAATGATTAAAATTTATTAAAAAAAATTAAAAAAATATATAAATTAAAAAAATGGTTTCACCTTCAACTCTTCCGTGAGCAGTGATGGTGACAGTGACGGCAACCGGCGGTGGCGGCCCGACGGCGATGCGGCGGTGGCGGCCCGGCGGCGACGCGGCGGCGGTGGCGGCGGCCCTACGAAAACAAACAAACCAGACTGAGAAAGAAAATGAGGGAGAGAGACAGGGGATGGATGGGTCGACCAGCGGCGACTGCCTTGCAGACGCTGCGGCGGTGGGGGACGGGAGGCCGAAGCGGCAGGCGGCGGCGGGGGACGAGAGAGGGTAGGAGGCGCTCGAGGACCTTGAGCTTGGGGAGGAGATTGGAGGGGACGTTGGTGGCGAGGACAGTAGGGCGGCGGCGGACGAAGGCGTGGAGCTGGCGGGGGGAGAGGCCGGCGTGGCGGCGGAGGAAGGCGAGGACGGCGTCAGGCTTGTCGGGGGTGGTGATGTGGAGGAGGGATTTGGAGGCGACGAGGGCCTTATCCTTGGAGTAGCCCAGACGAGGAGGAGGTAGTCATTTCGGCGGCGGCCGGCGAGGAAGAATAGGAGGAAAGTATGGAAGGAGGAGGAAAGGGAGGTAGGAGAGGTGGCCGCCACCTTCGTTTTATGGATTGGAGGGTTAGGGTTTCGAGGGATTGGAGGGAACTGGAGGGAAGGAGGCAGAGAAGAGGGAGGATTCGGTGTGCGGAGGAGAGGGTGGCGAGGCGGGAGGGAGATGGCCGGCGCGCTGGGAGGTGGGCTCGATCAGCGACGGGGGGCGGGCTCGAGCGACGACGGTGGTGGGGAGGGAGGGCTCGACGGTGGTGGGGAGGGAGAGAGAGAGAGGATGGTGGCGGGGAGGGAGAGGACTTATCGGGAAGGACGATCGGCGATCGGAGAACGAGGACTGTCGCCGGAGATCGGGGAGGGAGAAAATTTGGATGACCGCGGTGGAGATCGGGGAGGGAGAAATCAATGGGGTTTTTTTCAATTAGGGCAGAATATCAAAGGTTTTATTTTTAATTAAAAAATATTTAGCGACGAAATAAATTCGTTGCTAAAAATACATATTCTGTCGTAAAAAAATATATTTTTTGCAACAAAAATATTTTCGTCGCAAATGATTAATTTTTGGCAACAAAAATTTAATTTCATCGCAAATGATCGGGAAATCAAGTTTCTCGCAACGAAACAAATATTTCATCGCATAAAATCCAATTTTTGACGACGTAATTATTTTCGTCGTAAAAAAAAAAATTAGCAACGAAAAATTTTTCTGTCGCCAAAAAAAATAATTTTTTGCGATGAAAAAACTTTCATCGCTAAAAATCAATTCTAGCAATAAAATTTAAATTTTCATCGCAAAATATTCAAAATTTTTTTAATAAAATAAAATTTAGCGATGCAATAGTTTCGTCGCTAAATATAAATAAAATTGGTCGCAAAAGTCTTTCTTTTTAGCAATGAAATATCAATTTTGTCGTAAAAAATATAATTTTTTGGCGATAAAATTTTTTTTTGTCGCAAAAAATAAATTTTTAACTACGAAAAAAAATATTTCATCGCCAAAAAAATTATTTTTTGCAACGAAAAAAAATTTTATCACTAAAAATGAACTTCTAGCAACAAAAATAAAATTTCGTTGCAAAAAATATAACTTTTTGCAACGCAATATTTTTCGTCGCAAATACCTAATTTTTGGGGACGAAATTTAAATTTCGTTGCAAAAGCTTACTTTTTTGCAATGAAAAATATTTCGTCGCTAAAATTTCGTCGCAAAAAATCAAATTTCTTGTAGTGTGGAGAGGCACAAGACTAGTTGTGCCATCTTCAATGCCAAAATACGGGATGGTGCCTCTGTCACTGATCATGTATTGTATATGATCGAGCTGATGGAGCATTTGAGCAAGCTCGGCTTTCGCTTGCATGAGCAGCTTGGGAAAGATGCAATATCGAACTCGCTGCCCAAGTCTTATCTCCCATTTCTCACTCATTATAGAATGACAAAGCCTAAAGTAAACTACCACGGGTTACTGGGGTTGCTTTAGAACTTTGAGAAGGATCACCAACTCTACAAGGAGTCGGTGAACTTAGTGGGAGGTTCATCTTCTAGTTCTCGACGCTTTGAGAAAGGAAAGAAGAACAAGAAGAAGAAAGTGAAGAAGGTGCAAGTTCAGGCTGGGACATTAGTGCAGGGCCAGACCAGAAAGATCAAGCTCGATAAGAGTCAAGCTGAATACTTCTTTTACAAGAAGCAGAGGCACTGGAAGAGGAATTATCCTCAGTACATTGCCTCCCTAGATCCGAACAGACAGAGAGAAAAGCAAGCTGTTGCTGGACAAGGTATTTATATGATAACTCCTTGCAATTTCTCTATTTGTGATATAACTGATTGGGTATTGGATATCAGTAGCCCTTACTATATTTGCAATTCGTTGTAGGGGTTGCAGATCAGTAGGAGATTCGAGCAAGGCGAGAGGTTCCTGAACGTTGAAGATGGAAGACCAGTTCTAGTTCTAACATTAGGAATCTTAAAATTTGTATTTGAGTCCCATACCGTTGTTCTTAATGATTGTCATTTTTGTCCCAATTTTTTTTAAATATTATTTCTGTAGGCCTTCTGCCCAAAAATGATTATGAAATTTCAATAAAAAAATAAGTTTGTAATATCATTATGAATGGTCTTACTATTTTTTGTGGACATTTGAACAATGGTATGTATATATTATCACAACCTGTTAACGTAGTCTATTCTACTGGCAAGCATCCTAGGTTAGATAGTGTATCAGATATCTACTTATGACACTATAGGCTAGGTCATATAAACAAGAACAGGATAAATAGGTTGACTAAAGAGGGAATCTTTGAAGTTAGTAATTGTGAATCACTTTCAACCTATGAGTCCTATCTTCTTGGTAAAATAACCAAGTCACCTTTTACTGGAAAAGGTAAGAGAGCTACTGAGCCCTTGGGCCTAGTACATACTGATGTATGCGGGCCCATGAGCACAAATGCTAGAGGTGGATATTTTTACTTCATCACTTTTACGGATGATCTATCCAGATATGGATATGTTTATCTGATGAAACATAAGTCGGATTCATTTGAAATGTTCAAACGATTCTGAAGTGAAGTAGAAAAACAAACTGGGAAGAGTATTAAAACTCTTCAGACTGATCGAGAAAGAGAATACCTTTCCGATGAGTTTCTCACATATCTAGGAGAGAATGAGATTCTCTCCCAATGGACTCCTCCAGGAACACCACAGCATAATGGTGTGTCTGAAAGGAGAAATCAGACTCTATTAGATATGGTCTGATCCATGATGGATTTTGCCAGCTTGTCAATATCCTTCTGGGGATATGCACTCGAATCAACCTGTTATATGTTAAATAGGGTTCCAAATAAGTCTATAATTAAGATTTCATATGAGATATGGACAGGACGTAAGCCAGCACTTTCACACCTTAAGGTCTGAGGGTGCCCGACCTATGTCAAACAGTTAGTTACAAATAAACTTGGATCTAAGTCTGACAAATGCACATTCAAAAGGTACCCCAAAGAGACTAAAAGATATTTTTTCTACCATATTGATGAACAAAAGGTGTTCGTCAGCCTTAAGGCAATCTTTTTAGGAAAGAAGTTCCTTGGTGAAGGAACCGTTGCCTCTAAGGTTGAATTTGATGAAGTTCAACAGGTAGAAGGATCGACACCAATAGCTGAACTTGAGTCAGATTTTATTTAGATCAGATTCGGAGCCTAATGTACCTGCACCATTAAGACGATCCGATAGAGTACCGCATTAGCCGGACAGATATTATGATTTCTTGGTCCGAAATGGTGATTCCATCGAACTCGATGAGAACGATGAGGATCCGATCATGTATATGGATGCAATACAGAGATCTGATTCTGAAAAATAGCTTGAAGCCATGAAATTCGAAATGGAGTCCATGAAGGTCAATGATGTATGGACATTGGTTGACCCACCTGAAGGGGTTAAACCCATTGGGTGCAAATGGGTCTTCAAAAAGAAGAGGGGCGCAGACGGCAAAGTGGAGACCTATAAAGCCCGTCTGGTTGCCAAGAGGTATCGTCAACATTATGGTATTGACTATAACGAGACGTTCTCCCCTGTGGCAATACTCAAATCTATTCGGATAATGCTTGCAATAGCTGTCTATCAGGATTATGAGATCTGACAGATGGATGTAAAGACAGCTTTCCTGAATGGAGAGCTGATCAAAGAGGTGTATATGATACAACCTAAGGAGTTTACATCCACAGATGAGTCCAAAGTGTGCAAGCGTCAGAGATCCATTTATGGATTGAAGCAAGCTTCTCAGAGTTGGAACATGTATTTTGATAAGGTTATTAAAATGTATGTGTTGCTCCAAGATTGATTTTGATGATTACAAAGCAGATTGAAGGGGCACCAATATTTTTTATTTGAAAAAGTCTTTGTGCTCTTCAGGGGCAAAATCGTAATTTTACCAAAACCCTGATTTAATAGTATCATTTGGTAGAACAAAAGATTTGTGATCTATTGATAAAAATTTCATTATTTTTGAACTTGTATTTTTGAAGTTATGCATGTTTGAATTCCATGAGTCGACTCATGAGTCAGCTCATGGCACAATGAGCAGCTTGGCACGCTGAAATTTCTGTTGGCACGCTGGATTTTTGGCTTGGCACGGCCTGTGAGTCGACTCATGAGTCGACCCACAAGGCATGAGTCAACTCATGAGTCGACTTCTGTAAGTTTGGGCCAAAAATTCCAGAAATCCAATTTCTGGTTGTTGCAACAGAGGTCGACTCATGAGTCGACCCCTGAGGCATGAGTCGACCCCTACGACGGGATTTATCCGCAACGGCTAGTTTTTAACCTGTTTTAGGTGCTTTTAATGCTCATTTAATGTGCTCTAACGGCTCTTTTTCTGTCTAGAATATTTTTCTCTATTTCTTAAAGCTATAAAAGGTTTCAAAAGGTGAAAAACAAGGAAGAGATTGACAAGAGATAAGCAAGACATTAAGAAGAGAAAGAAAGAGATTTGAAGAGCATTCAAGAGAGCTTTCAAGAGCATTCAAAAGAGAGGGTTTCTCAAGCCAACTTTTCAATCCTAATCAAGAGCTCATTTAAAGCCTTCAAGAAGCCTTCAATCAAAGCTCACCAACTCCTCAAGCGTTCATTCAATTCTTCATCCACTTTGAGGAAATCCAAAAGGAGCTTCTTCACTTGAGTAAAGTGTATTTAAAGTTATATTCGCTCATTAAAGGAGCTTTTCTTGTACTTATTTATGCTATAAACTGTTTTACTCTTTGTGAGTAATTGTTTTTATTTTGGAGGGGTTCCAAAACAAGGGAAGGTTGATCCGAACCTGAAATCGGAGTGTATTGGGTTGGCTTGTACCCGAGAAATAAGTGGACTAGCTTGGGATAGCTAGTATCGGAGTTTTCGACGTTTGTATTCGGGTTGAATACAAGTATAGTGGATTGGAATTCCCAAGTAGGAGCTTGGGGAGTGGATGTAGGTGCAAGGTTGGCACCGAACCACTATAAATCCTTGTGTTTGTGGTGTGCATTATTGCTTCTCTTTAACTCTTCATTATTTTCTTGCATTCTTGCTTTAGGTAATTAATCTTGAACTAAAGTCTTTCTCCTCATTCATTTAGCTTTTGATAAACACTTTTCATAAGTTATTAGTTAAGCTTAAATTTTTTTAAAACCCAATTCACCCCCCCTCTTGGGTTGCATAGCTGGGCAACAAGTGGTATCAGAGCCTGGTGCTCTAGCCCTTCTTTGATCTAAACAATCAAAGAGCCAAAGATCTATGGCAACCCATGTCGGTACTTCTCTAGCTGAGGGACAATCCACCAACCGACCTCCACTTTTCAATGGGTCTAATTACACCTATTGGAAAGCTCGAATGAAGATATTCATACAAGCACTCGACTATGATATGTGGAGTATCATAGTGAACGGTCCTCACACACCCACTAAAATTATAGATGGTGAGGGTCAACCAAACCCGAGAAAGAATGGGATGAGGTTGATAAGAAATTGGCACAATTAAATGCTAAAGCAATGAATGTACTTTATTGTGCTCTTGATGCTAACGAATTTAATTGCATTTCTACTTGTTCATCTGCTAAAGAAATATGGGATAGGTTAGAAGTAACCCATGAGGGAACAAATCAAGTAAAAGAGTCTAAAATAAACATGCTTGTGCATAAATATGAATTGTTTAAAATGGAGCATGATGAGTCCATAACTGTAATGTTTACTCACTTTACTGATATAATTAATGGTTTAAAGAGTCTTGGCAAGTCCTATACTAACAGTGAGCTTGTAAGAAAGATTCTCAGGTCATTGCCAAGAACTTGGGAAGCCAAGGTGACTGCTATCCAAGAAGCGAAGGACTTGAATACTCTACCTCTAGAAGAGCTTCTTGGATCTTTGATGACTCATGAGCTAAGCATGAAGCAACATCAAGAGGATGAAGTCAAAAAGAAAAGAACCATTACCCTCAAATCCACAGCTTCTCCTGATGAAGAAACTGATGACACAGAAGATGAAGAACAGGATGAAGAGATGGCACTCATCACCCGGAGATTCAAGAAATTTTTAAGAAAAAGGAAATAGGGGATGAGAAAGAGGCCATTCACAAAAGGGGAACAAAGCAAAGAGAAAGAGAAAGATCAACCCCTTATCTGCTACGAGTGCAAGAAGCCGGGACATTTCAAATCCGAATGTCCACAACTGAAGAAAGGTCCCAAAAAGTTCAAGAAGAAGGCAATGATGGCCACATGGAGTGCGAGTGATGACTCAAGCTCCGATGAGGAAACCTCAACCGAACAAGCCAACCTGTGCCTTATGGCACACGAAAATGAGGTAATTTCTGAAACTCTTAGTGAATTTACATTTGAAGAATTGCATGAAGCATTCTATGATTTAATTGATGAATTAAAGAAACTAGGGATGAAAAATAAAGAACTGAAATTGAAAAATCAGTCCTTAGTGAAACAAGCTGAAAGCCTTTCAATTGAAAAATCCACCTTGCTTCAAGAAAATCAAAGCTTAAAGAATAAAATTAACAAGCTGAAACCTATAGTAGATAAGTTCACCTTAAGTTCAAACAAACTAAATATGATTCTTGATAATCAAAAAGCCGTATATGATAAGGCTGGACTTGGCTATAACCCCTTGAAGAAACAAAAATTTCTGAAAAATATTTATGTAAACTATTCAAGTAACAAGTCTACCAATATTACTTATTTCAAATGTGGTAGAGTAGGACATAAATCATACACTTGCCTCTTTAACAAATCTGAAAACACAACTATAAAGAAAATATGGGTTCCAAAAGGAACCATTTTGACTAACCAAAAAGGACCCAAGAAAGCTTGGGTACCTAAAACAAAAACTTGACTTTTGCTTGCAGGTGTGTCTAGCATCCCAAGGAGGAAACAGGAAATGGTATCTTGACAGTGGATGCTCGAGACACATGACTGGTGATGAATTACAATTCATCACGCTTGATGCTAAGGATGGAGGGATGGTCACCTTTGGAGATAATGGCAAAGGAAAGATCATCGGGATAGGTAACATTGGTATCACTCCCTCCAAATACATTGAAAATATTTTGTTAGTTAAAGGTTTAAAGCATAACTTACTTAGCATTAGTCAATTTTGTGATAAAGGGTATAAAGTTATTTTTGAATCATCTGTTTGCATTGTGACTAGTCCTATTAACGATGGCATTAAATTTATAGGACATAGACATGGCAATGTTTATATAGTAGATTTAAATGATTTAGCCAAAATAGACATTCAATGCCTAGTATCCTTAAATGCTAAAGCTAATGAGACTAGTTGGCTTTGGCATCGTAGACTTGCACACATTAGCATGCATTCTCTTTCAAAATTAATTAAGAAAGAATTAGTTCTTGGCTTGCCTAAACTGAATTTTGAAAAAGATAGAATTTGTGATGCATGCCAACTAGGTAAACAAACTAGAGTTTCATTTAAATCTAAAAATATTGTTTCAACTTCTAGACCTTTAGAGCTTTTGCATATGGACTTATTTGGACCAACTAGAACCACTAGTCTAGGAGGAAAATGATATGGTTTTGTAATTATAGATGATTACTCTCATTGTACTTGGATTTTCTTTTTGGCACACAAAGATGAAACTTTTCATATTTTCACTAAATTTCACCGAAAAGTCACTAATGAAAAAGGATTTTCAATTCAAAATATTAGAAGTGATCATGGAACTGAATTTGAAAATCAAGACTTTGAAAATTTTTGTGATGAAAATGGAATTGGCCATAACTTCTCTGCTCCTAGGACACCCCAACAAAATGGGGTAGTTGAAAGGAAAAACAGAACCTTAGAAGAAATGGCCCGTACCATGCTTTGTGAAAGCAACCTTTCAAGATATTTTTGGACGGAAGCAATTAACACAGCATGTTATATTTTAAATCGTGCTTTGATTAGACAAATTTTAAAGAAAACCCCCTATGAACTTTGGAAAGGAAGAAAACCAAATATTGCATATTTTCATATTTTTGGTTGCCGATATTTTATATTAAATAATGGTAAAGAAAGACTTGGTAAATTTGATGCAAAATCAGATGAAGCAATCTTTCTGGGTTACTCCTCCACTAGTAAAGCTTTTAGAGTTTTTAACAAAAGAACTTTAGTAGTTGAGGAGTCCATACATGTTATTTTTGATGAATCTAACGATCTTCCTTCAAGAAAGAATGAGGGTGTTGATGATGCAGATCCACTAATAGAAGGTATGAAGGAGATCACTCTGAAAGATTCAACAACTCCAGAGGACGAGGATCAAGAAGACAAACAAGATGAGAGAGGTGAAGAAATTCAAGAACAACCTCAAGGTACAAATGACCTACCCAAGGAATGGAGGTATGTTCACAACCACCCTAAGGAGTTAATTATTGGTGATCCTATGCATGGGGTGAAAACTCGTTCTTCACTTAGAGATGTATTTAATCATTGTGCTTTTGTATCTCAACTTGAACCAAAAATTATTGAAGAAGCTGAAAATGATCATAATTGGATTAATGCAATGCAAGAGGAACTTAATCAATTTGAAAGAAATAATGTTTGGACCTTAGTATCAAGACCTAAAAATTATTCAATAATTGGCACAAAATGGGTCTTTAGAAACAAATTAGATGAGCATGGTAATGTAATTAGAAATAAAGCAAGACTGGTTGCTAAAGGATATAATCAAGAAGAAGAAATTGATTTTGATGAAACCTTTGCACCTGTTGCTAGATTAGAAGCCATTAGACTTCTACTTGCGTATGCTTGCTTTATGAAATTCAAATTATTTCAAATGGATGTCAAAAGTGCATTTTTAAATGGCTATATTGCTGAAGAAGTCTATGTAGAACAACCCCCGGGATTTGAAAATCATGCTTTTCCTGATCATGTTTTTAAATTAAATAAAGCTTTATATGGATTAAAACAAGCACCTAGGGCTTGGTATGATAGACTAAGCAAATTCTTACTAAACAATGGTTTTTCAAGAGGTAATGTAGATACAACCCTCTTTATTAAAAGAAATCAAAATGATATGTTAATAATACAAATTTATGTTGATGATATAATTTTTGGGTCTACTAATGAATCTCTTTGTCAAGACTTTACTAAGCTCATGCAGGGAGAGTTCGAGATGAGCATGATGGGAGAACTTACCTTCTTCCTCAGACTCCAAATCAAACAAATAAAAGAGGAAATCTCCATCACCCAAAGCAAGTACACCAAGGAACTACTCAAAAGATTTGGAATGGAGAACTCCAAACCCATTGGCACACCCATGAGCCCCTCATGTAAGCTTGACAAGGATGATGAAGGTAAATGTGTAGACTTAAAATACTATAGAGGTATAATTGGATCATTATTATATTTAACTGCAAGTAGGCCTGATATCATGTTTAGTGTTTGCTTATGTGCTAGATATCAATCTAATCCTAAAGAATCTCATTTGAATGCTGTTAAAAGAATCCTTAGATACTTGAATGGTACTCAATCTCTAGGGTTATGGTACTCTAAGGACTCACAAATTGATTTATTAGGATATTCAGATGCTGATTTTACTGGATGTAAATTAGATAGAAAAAGCACAAGTAGAACTTGCCAATTTCTTGGAGTTAACCTAATCTCATGGTTTAGCAAGAAACAAAATTCGGTAGCACTGTCTACGGCTGAGGCCGAATACATTGCAGCCGAAAGTTGTTGTGCTCAAATCTTGTGGATTAAGCAACAACTCGAAGACTTTGGAATCAAACTTAATGAAACACCAATAAGATGTGACAACACAAGTGCCATAAATCTATCTAAAAATCCAATTCAACATTCAAGATCCAAACATATTGAAATAAGACATCACTTTATAAGAGAACATGTTCAAAACAAAAATATAATTCTTGAATATGTTTGCACTGAAAATCAATTAGCTGATATCTTTACGAAGGCCCTTAGTGAGGACAGATTCTGTGAAATTAGGAGAAATCTAGGAATTCTTGATCCATATGCCTAAATATTTCTCAATTTCTAAAGAATTGATGTCAAAAATTCTTAGAGCTCAATTTTCAACATCTATCTTGGTCTCAAAAGCTCAAGTTTATTATTCTCAAAACTTGTCTTTGAGCAAAATTCTTTCTCCCAAAATTTTAAATTTTTCTGGAATTTATTCGTATTTTTTCTGAATTTCTGAGCTTCATGAGTCGACCCCCTTGAGTCGACCCCATGGCAAACTTGTAATTTTTTCCAACTTCCCACGGGCTCCTTCTTTTTATTTGGGATCCTGTTCATGAGCCGACTCATCCTTTCATCTTCCTCCTTCCAAAAACCGACTTCCCCATTTCCATTCTCTCCAAAACCAAGGATCTAGCTCAAGGTTCTTCTCCCTTCTCCTCTCCACCATAAATCGCCACCTGGGAAAGGGATTTTCGTGCTTTCTCCTTTTGTTTGAAACGGTTGGAGCATGCCCTAGCACTCCTCCGTTCTTCTCTAATCTGCCTCTTCTCTCCACCAAAATCTCTCTCCATACTTTGTAATCCTTCTTCCACTCATCCACTTGATCCTCCAAGTCTCTCTGCCTGCTACTGTGGTGAATATGGCTCCGAAGATGAAGCTTCCACAAAGAAGAAAGTCGGTCCGTGAGCTAGAAGAAAATGTCCGAAGGAAAAGGCAAGCCGCTCAGTCCTCCACTGCTCCCACTCCGGCTTCTGTGTCAGCTCAAGGTCCTTCTCAATCATCCCTTAGCCCCAGTAAGAATCCTCTATCTGATAGGAAAGTTGAAACCAGAAAGAATGTGGATTTTCGGTTCTTTGAAAAAGAGGGTTTTACTTTTGGAACTAAAATTAAAAATCAAGGATGGGGTTTCTACTACTCCCTTAAGGAAGTCACTTTTGTAGACCTAGTCAGAGAATTCTATCAGAATCTACATTATGGGAATGGGTCAGTGACTTCAACAGTCAAGGGTGTTGATATTTGTTTGGATCCTAGTATTTTGGGAGAAATACTACATTTGCCAAGTGAGGGTTACTCTTATATGGAACTCTCAGTAAAGGAAGAGGGGATCAGTGTTATTCTAGGGGGAACCTACACAGGGAGTTTGAATAAATTGGAAGCAAAGATTTTATCTATTGAGATGAGGATCCTACATCAGTTGGTGACGAAGCTCTTCTTCCCTAGGAGTGGTAGGCATGATCTACTTTCCAACAGAGATATTTGTATTATATTTCATGTTATCACTCAAACCCCCCTGAACCTCCCTGCACTAATGATAGAGGCCATGAGAGAGACTTTGAACAGATCCAAGGCACACTTGCCTTTTGGTATGGCCCTTACTCGAGTTTTTAGGAGGTTTGGAGTTAGCTGTGAGGGGGAGGCATCTACTAAGCTCTCTCATGTAGACACCTTCAACCAACACACCCTGCACCGAATGGGTTTTACAAAGACTAATGGTGGTTGGATCAAGGGTTCTGAGGAGAGAGCTGAGGAGAGAGCTGAAGACAGAGCTGAAGAAGAAGGTCCATCATCTCCTATCCATGACTTCAGGGCAGCATCACCAGATATCCAGTTCATTCCAGATCCAGAGGCTGGCCCTTCAGAGTTCACCAGGGATGCCCACACCAGTACATCAGCCAGAGAGCAGAGCACCTCCATCAGAGTTCAGACTGGCTGATGATCAGATCGAGCAGATATCACAGCGTGTGGCTTCTTTGCTATCTAGTCAGTGGAGCAGTACTATATTTGCACCAGGGGCCACTTCATCTGATCAGACCATGACTCCCCATATCTTCACTGTGTTTCAGATGATCACAGATCAATCTATCCAGATTCTGCAGCTTGAGGACACCGTTTGGAGACTGACTGGGAGAGTTCTTGACTTGCAGGGGCAAGTCCTTGCTTTGACCCATCCTCAACCACAGGAGTCCACTATTGAGGTCACAGACCTTACTGCAGAGGCTGGCAGGCTCAGAGGTGCACTGGAGGGTGGATATGAGTTACTGAGGAGAGAGATCCGAGGCTCGAGTGAGCATGCATCCACTTAGTTCACTGCTCTACTTCAATCTATTTTCAGAGCACTGAACGTACTTGATTCCATCAGACTCAGTCTTTCTGTCCAGTCCTTGGCCTCGCAGCGTTCTCAGCCTCCTAGTTCATCTCGCTCTCCTGCTCGTGCTAGAGGCAGACGGGGTAGAGGACGCACTTCTGGTCGAGATCCATCAGCTCCTCATCCCATATCTGACGACTCCGATCCTTTTAGTCATGATCTTTACTAGATCCTAGGTGTCAGTGTCTTGTTCTGTCTAGGATCTGTATTTTGGGGCCATGTTTTGACATTAGCTAGTTGACTTTTATATTATGAAATATGTATTGAAACAATTATGGTTTTAATTATCTTTCACTTATATATCTACTCTTTGTAATGATCATCTTTTGGTTATATATATTCCCTTGTTGAAACTGCTTCTCTTTGTTGATGATTGCTGTTAATGATTGCTGTATTAAGGGGGAGGAAACATTAATGATTAGCACTAAAAGTATTAAAGAGAAAACATATTCAGAAAAAGAGGGGGAGTTAACCATGTTTGATGATGTCAAAAAGGGGGAGAAATTAAAGAAAAAAAAATCCATCAAAAGCAACACCATAAATTATGAGAAATTAATGAATGAATTGGAGAATTTAAAGAACAATATCAAAAGTAAAATGCTAAGTACAATGCAAATGAGCAACCTTTTAAATTACTTCTTTACATATGCTCTGATTTGCTTTAAAAAATTTAAATATGCTCTGATATGCTTTAAAATTCCAACTTGCTCTGATACATCTTAAGAAATTTAACGTGCTCTGATACATCTTAAAATTCTTAACTTGCTCTGATACATTGTAAAATTCTTACTTGCTCTGATAAATCTTAAGTTTAAAATGCTCTGATACTAAAACTAAAATTTTTCAAAATACAGCTTGCTCTGATAACAAAAATGAATTTTCTGCTCTAACACCAAAATCACATAATCCAATGAGAAAATTTTCAAATCTTTAAGCAAATGGGCAAACTATTTATGCATATGACCATTTGTATCACATGCCAAAAGAATCAATACTCTTTTCAAGCATATGCACTTATAATGCATCCTTTTGAAATTCATGATTCACATAAATGCTTTTGTTCAAGTGTTTTATCATCATCAAAAAGGGGGAGATTGTTGCTCCAAGATTGATTTTGATGATTACAAAGCAGATTGAAGGGGCATCAATATTTTTTATTTGAAAAAGTCTTTGTGCTCTTCAGGGGCAAAATCATAATTTTACCAAAACCCTGATTTAATAGTATCATTTGGTAGAACAAAAGATTTGTGATCTATTGATGAAAATTTTATTATTTTTGGACTTATATTTTTAAAGTTATGCATGTTTGAATTCCATGAGTCGACTCATGAGTCAGCTCATGGCACAATGAGCAGCTTGGCACGCTGAAATTTCTGTTAGCATGCTGGATTTTTGGCTTGGCACGGCTTGTGAGTCGACTCATGAGTCGACCCACAAGGCATGAGTCGACTCATGAGTCGACTTCTGCAAGTTTGGGCCAAAAATTCCAGAAACTCAATTTCTGGTTGTTGCAACAGAGGTCGACTCATGAGTCGACCCCTGAGGCATGAGTCGACTCATGAGTCGACCCCTGCGATGGAATTTGTCCGCAACGGCTAGTTTTTAACCCTTTTAGGTACTTTTAATGCTCATTTAATGTGCTCTAACGGCTCTTTTTCTGCCTAGAATATTTTTCTCTATTTCTTAAAGCTATAAAAGGTTTCAAAAGGTGGAAAACAAGGAAGAGATTGACAAGAGATAAGCAAGACATTAAGAAGAGAAAGAAAGAGATTTGAAGAGCATTCAAGAGAGCTTTCAAGAGCATTCAAAAGAGAGGGTTTCTCAAGCCAACTTTCAATCCTAATCAAGAGCTCATTTAAAGCCTTCAAGAAGTCTTCAATCAAAGCTCACCAACTCCTCAAGCGTTCATTCAATTCTTCATCCACTTTGAGAAAATCCAAAAGGGGCTTCTTCACTGAGTAAAGTGTATTTAAAGTTATATTCGCTCATTAAAGGAGCTTTTCTTGTACTTATTTGTGCTATAAACTGTTTTACTCTTTGTGAGTAATTATTTTTTATTTTGGAGGGGTTCCAAAATAAGGGAAGGTTGATCCGAACCTAAAATCGGAGTGTATTGGGTTGGCTTGTACCCGAGAAATAAGTAGACTAGCTTGGGATAGCTAGTGTCGGAGTTTCCGACGTTTGTATTCGGGTTGAATACAAGTATAGTGGATTGGAATTCCCAAGTAGGAGCTTGGGGAGTGGATGTAGGTGCAAGGTTGGCACCGAACCACTATAAATCTTTGTGTTTGTGGTGTGCATTATTGCTTCTCTTTAACTCTTCATTATTTCCTTGCATTCTTGCTTTAGGTAATTAATCTTGAACTAAAGTCTTTCTCCTCATTCATTTAGCTTTTGACAAATACTTTTCATAAGTTATTAGTTAAGCTTAAAATTTTTTTAAAACCCAATTCACCCCCCCTCTTGGGTTGCATAGCTG
>NC_026001.2:30004385-30122458 GCF_000442705.2 Elaeis guineensis
CGGGAAGGCTTCGCCCGGATTCCTACGGGAGCCGGGCTCCGTCCCAACCCGACTGCTGGGAGTCGGGCTCCGCCCCAACCCCGACTGCTGGTAAACTTCGTCCGGACTCCTAAGGGAGCCGGACTTCACCCCTGATTTTGATTGCAGGTGGACTTCGCCCGAGCTCCTACGGGAGCCAGACTCGTCTCAGCTCCAGCTGCGGGAAGGTTTCGCCCGGACTCCTACGGGAGTCGGATCTCATCTCCGACTCCAGCAACGGGAAGACTCCGTCCGGACTCCCGTGGGAGCCGGACCTCATCCCCGACTTCAACTGAAGGAAGACTTCGTCCGAACTCCTACGGGAGCTGGACTCCGGGCTCCTCTCAAACGGGTAGCTAACCACCTCTCCCCGCAGACACTCCAGTCGAGCTTCAGCCGACAGGCCTGGACCTCTGGCGTGGCCACAGTAACGGCCACGACTCTGCTCCACTTCCTGCGATGGATTTCGCGCGCTCCATACTCCCTGGCCAACCGCTAATGTGCCACGATCCTGCTCCACTTCCTGCGACGAATACCGCGATTCTTCCATCCTTTGGCAAGTCGCGACAACGGACGTCGCCCCACTCCCCACGACAGACTCCACGTGGCATGTCCCGGTTGATAGCCACGATCCGCTCTCCTACTCTTCGCAACAAAACTCCTCCTGACTCTGGGCGGCCCCTGCCGGACGGTTACAGACATCGCTATCGGTCTGTTGCCCCTCCGCCTATAAAAGGGAGACCCCAGATATGTTATTCTCTAAGCTCTCATTTTTACTTAGAAACTCTGCTAAATTTCGTTCGAGCACTCATTCTTGTTGAGGCAGAGAACTGACTTGAGCGTCGGAGGGTCTTGTCGGAGCAATCCCACCTCCGGTTTAGGACTTTTTTGCAGGTCCGACGGCGACCGCGACTCCCTCGACTCCAGCTTCTCCGGTGCAGGCGGGATTTTGCACCAACAGGATTGGTGCTAGAGGAGGGGCGTGTGTCTTCACAGTACCCTTGTTCTTAAAGGAGCGCTCAACGGGACTGCCCCCGGCATCTTTTCGAGTCCTCTCCTCCTTCCTCCACTTGGTCTTTGCCCGATGCCCCCCTATAAGGCATCCACGCGACGATCCATGGCCTCCACGGTCAGATCTCAGGCTCCGGTCTCACCTCCAATTTTCCAGCCTCTCCTCCTCCTCCGGCAACGGCGGTTGGCATGGAGCAATTTGACCTGCTAGCGCAG
This sequence comes from Elaeis guineensis, assembly GCF_000442705.2. Lineage (NCBI taxonomy): Eukaryota > Viridiplantae > Streptophyta > Magnoliopsida > Arecales > Arecaceae > Elaeis > Elaeis guineensis. The sequence continues at coordinate 30,005,631 of NC_026001.2, forward strand.
CAGGTCAGAGGCCTCACTGAAGCTGGCAGGCCATGCAGCACAGCAGCAGCCGCAGGCATCAGTGCGCCTGGAAAGAGCATCACCAGAACACCAGAATTCGATGGTAGGGAGGCCACTTGGCCAGCCGCCCCGTCTTCCCCAGAAGGATGAATCCAAGGTGGAGAGCCCTCAGTCGGATCACGATTCCACCCTGGAAGATCTTTACTCCCATTCTGTCAGAGGACCCTCGAGACCTATAGTCGAGAGGATTTCCTGGACCGGAGGCTCCAGGAGATGAACCGACAGATCGAAGAACTCCGCCACGCTCCCCCTGCTTATGGTGAGGATATTTGTACTGACCCTCACTTTCTCAAATGATCATGCAGGAACTGATCCTACCAAACTTCAACTCCCCCAGTTTGAAAGCTACGACGGGACTCGGACCCGGTTGATCATCTGGAGGCCTTCCGGATGATGATGTTGCTTCATGGCGCACCCGACGCCATTTTATGCCGAGCCTTCCCATTCATCTTGAAGGGACGGCGAGAAACTGATACTCGACGCTGAAGTCGGGTACCATCTTTTCTTCGATCAGATGAGCCACCAATTTGTGGCCCACTTTGTCAGCAGCCAGTGCCCCGGAAGGGTTTGGAGTCCCTCATCAATATCAAGCAGAGGGAGGGGGAGTCCATTCGGGCCTACATCAACCGTTTCAATGTCGCAGCGCTGGAGGTCCGAAACTTGGACCAGTCGGTAGTAATGGCCGCTCTGAAGGGCGGCTTCAGAAGAATGACTTTTGTTCTCCCTAGAGAAGAAGTACCCCAGGGATTTTGCTGATCTGTTGGCTCGGGCGAAGGGTACGCCCGAGTGGAAGAAGCCTTCAAATGAAGGATGAGGAGACTGCGAGAGAGCGGCAAACGGGAGACTCGAGTAAGCCCACAGTCGAAAAAGGGCCGAGAGAAGCTCGGCCACATTCTCGAACTCCTTCCGGGCACAAGCATGTCCATACTCCTCTCCGGGTACGTAGGCAGAGAAGCTCGGACCGCGGAGTTCGGCGAGGTTCTCCATCGGGAAGATTCCGCAACTATGCCCCCCTCAATGCCTCTAAAATCCAAGTGCTGATGGAGGTCAGGAGCAGCTGCTAAGGTCGGAAAGGATGCGTACACACCCTGGGAAGCACAATCCTAACAAGTTCTGCCTCTACCATCGTGACCACGGCCATGACACAGAGGAGTGCATTCAGCTCCGGGACGAGATCGAGGAGCTCATCAGGCGAGGTTGGCTCGACAGGCTCATTCGACGCCGACCTGAAGGCAGAGAGGATCGGCCAAGGGCCCTGCTGCAACCTGAACCATCAAGGAGGGAGGAGCAGTCCGGAGATCGGCCTCCAATCGGGACCATCGACTCCATCACCGGGGGACCTTAAGGAGGAGCAGACCTTCCACGACCATGGGACTCGAGAAACCTGTAAATGTACTAATCACGACTTTGCTTTGAATCAAAATTTCTTTCGACTTTGCATGTCTCTCCCTTTTGGCATGGACTTGTTACGACTGGGGATAACCCCTTCAAACAATTAAAACATGGTCATGTTAGGAACAGGAGGAGAATCTCATCCTAACATGAGCAAAATGGAAGTCCGATTATTTTAAGATCGGATCGAGGGAGAGGCCCATATAACGGCCCTTAAGTGCCCCCATGGTTATGTTAGGAACAGGAGGAGAATCTCATCCTAACATGAGCAAAATGGAAGTCCGATTATTTTAAGATCGGATCAGGAGAGAGGCCCATATAACGGCCCTTAAGTGCCCCCATGGTCATGTTAGGAACAGGAGGAGAATCTCATCCTAACATGAGCAAAATGGAAGTCCGATTATTTTAAGATTGGATCGAGGGAGAGGCCCATATAATGGCCCTTAAGTGCCCCCATGGTCATGTTAGGAACAGGAGGAGAATCTCATCCTAACATGAGCAAAATGAAAGTCCGATTATTTTAAGATCGGATCGGGGGAGAGGCCCATATAACGGGCCTTAAGTGCCCCCATGGCCGTGTTAGGGGCAGGAGGAGAACCTCGCCCTAACATGAGCAAAGTCAAAGGTCCGGTTCTTTTAGACCGGATGGAGGGAGAGGCCCTACAATGCCCTAACGTGCCCCCACAGCCATGTTAGGGACAGGAGGAGAACCTCGCCCTAACATGAGCAAAGTCAAAGGCCCGATTCTTTTAGACCGGATGGGGGGAGAGGTCCTACAATGCCCTAACGTGCCCCCACAGCCATGTTAGGGACAGGAGGATAACCTCGTCCTAACATGAGCAAAGTCAAAAGCCCAGTTCTTTTAGACCGGATGGGGGGAGAGGCCCTACAACGTCCTAATGTGCCCCCACAGCCATGTTAGGGACAGGAGGAGAACCTCACCCTAATATGAGCAAAGTCAAAGGCCTGGTTCTTTTAGATCGGATGGGGGGAGAGGCCCTGCAATGCCCTAATGTGCCCCCACAGCCATGTTAGGAACAGAAGAAAAACTTCATCCTGACACGAGCAAAGTCGAAGACCCGATTCTCTTAGACCGGATGGGGGAGAGGCCCTCGCAACGACCTTTATGTACCCCCACAGCCCCGTTGGGAACAGAAGGAGAACCTCATCCTAACCTGAGCTGAGATCGACTACATCAAGAACAGAAGGAGGACCTCGTCCTGATGATGACAAAAATCCGATCACCCAACATGATCGGATAAAGAAAAAAGTCCCCTCGACGGCACCCCTACACCTCTACGCGACCCCGCGAAAAGCAAGGGGAGGACCCTCACTCAGAAAAGAGGAGGAAAATTAAAAAGAAAAGCAACAAACTACATCGGCAATAAATAAAAAATAAACTACACCAAAAACATAGGGAACTTCGTCTCAACAAAGACGGGAGCTCCTACCAAACATCCTCGGTCTCTAAGAAGGCTCTCGACACGGGCCAAGAAAATAATGACTCCTTCAAGGTAATGTGAAGTTCAGACCACGAGCTCGAGCCTACGGCCATGAACGACAAGAAAAGCAAATCAACGTGGCGACGATCGGGCACCTCTGAATGACACCGACGTCGAACAAGTCAAGAGACAAAAGAAGTTCGGCGGACGACGATTTAATGCAATACATGGATGAGGTAACACAAAATCCTCTTTTCATTTCATTCATAAAATATACACTACAAAACCCAACAGGCTAAAGAAAGAAAAGCAAAACAACAAGAACAAGACGAAGCAACAGAAGAAAAATATATACATGGGAAGATGGAAGGACAAAAAGAGCCCTAAGGGGACCCGACTTCCTCCGGCCTCGGACTTTCGGCTTCGACTCTCGCCAGGGAACCCCTTAAACATCCGACTTCTGCTTCCAATTCTCTCTCTCTCATTAATATCTCCATGTATCTTCGATGAAATCGCTGGCTTTCGCTCTCCGCCTCTCGATGCCTTTTTCTCAGGACCTCGGATTCTGCCTCCGCATCCTTGACGGCCTACTGCTTGCATACCAGCTGGATCTTCAGTTGCTGCAGCTCGACCTTCCCCTCCCCAAGAGCGACAGATAGTTATTCTGCGGTCCTCCTCAGAGATTGGAGTTTGTCGGAATCCCGAGCGGAGGTAGATCGAGCCCCCTTAGTTAGCTGCCTTCGAATGTGGGCAACCTCGTCGGTCGCCATCCAGAGCCTTCCCTTGTATTCGTCCACCTGCTTGCACCAGCCGGCCCGGTACGCGTCATAGCTCGTCTCGGCATCCTGGAGCTGTTGCTAGAGGTCGGAGACCTTCTTCGACCACTCCCGATCGCTGTCGGCCCGAGTCAAAAGCCGGGATGAACTCCCCTCCAGCTGGCTAATCCTCTTCTGGGCAGCCGACAGTTCCACCCTAAGAGAACTGATCTTGGCAGCTTGAGCCCAAATTTGGTCACTGGCGCGCTTCTTGTATTCCTCAAGCTGCTCCTCGAAGTTTGCCTTCCTCCGGCTGTACTTCATGATCTCCTTCACGTGGAGATTTCGAAAGTAGGTGGCCTCCGCGGTGGCTTCAGAATGACTCTCCCTCAACCTGCGAAGCTCGCCTTCCATCTTCTTCGACCTTTTTGTTAAATGGAGGACTTCCTTCTTCAGCCGCTGGATTGTAGACTTCAGCGGAATCCCCTGAGGCAAGGGAAGCACTTCGGTAGGGCGCTGCCATCAGGAGGTCAGCACATTAAGATGCAGCTCATTACAAAGAAGAAGGAAGAAAGAAAGAAAAAGAAGAGAAGAAAAGTTCCCCAAAAGGAGGAGACCAATTTTATTGACTGAACGTTTCTTGAAGACAAAAGAAAGAAGAAAAATGGCAATAAAGAAAGAATACAAGGTTAGAGGTCTCGGACCTCTGGATCAACAGGGGACTCGGCACCTCTGGGGGTGGTCCGCGGTGGCTGCGATGGCGGTGGAGGGTCCGGCTTCATCCTCGGATGCCTCGTCCAAGAAGCTGAGGTCGAGCTCGGAGAATTTCATGACCATCTTCTCCTGGCAGAGCTCGAACCCTTTATTGAATGCGGCTTGGCTGAACTCAACCTTCAACTTCTTCATTTCGGTGGAAGCCTTGAACTCCTCCACCGCTTGACCCTTGGCCTCCGAGATCAGGGTCGAGATCTGCTCCGCCATGTTGGCAACCTCGGCCTCCACCCTCCTCACCATCTCCTCTAGGTCGACCTTCTATTCCGTCGAGGTCTGTCTCTCTCTCTCAAGCGCCTCTCGGAGACCGGCCACCTCGAGGGCCATTTCCTTAAGGCGGGCAGCCTCGGCCTGCCGACCTTCCACCACCTTGTTTGTCATCTCGATGTTGGTGAGGAGTTGGTGCCCGAGCTGCAAGGACGACCGAAGGGTCAGAATGGGAGCTGAGAAGTTAATTAAATGAAGAAGCGAAAGGAAGAAAGGAAGATGAATCTGCTTACCTCGAGGAAGGCCCCCAGCGAGTCCCAGACTCGTTGTGCAAGATCGACGCGGACGATTCTTTGGATGACTTCGGGCAGTGAGCACCCGTCTACCAACTTTTTTATTAGGTCCCTGTCACTAAAGGGATCATCCCCCTGCTCCTCTTCAGAGCCGTGGGATTCTTCAGTGGCAGCCCGGCGACTGCCGACCCTGCGGGCCAAGGTCTTCCTCCTCTCACCCCCTGGCACCTCCTCAGGATGGGTCTCTGAAGCGGGGACCTCGGTAGGAGAACTCAAACCCCTTGGGGAGGCCCGGGCGGCTGGAAGCTCAGTGTCCGCAAGGACGTCGGCGACTGAGGTCGCTTGGGCGGGCACGACCGAACTCGCCCCCTCCACTCTGGTCCTCTTCATCGGCCCGGAGGCCGCAGCGTCCTTTCTTTTGAGAGCCTTCAGGCCCCTGGTAAGCATCTGTGCTTCTTCGGCGTCCATGCCTAAAAAAAGAAAAGAGAAAAAAGAGAAAGAGGGCGTGAAAAAGAAGAAAAGAAGAGAAGTAGGAGAAAGGGAGGAAAGGAAAGGAAAGGAAAAGAAAGAAAAAAAAGAAGAGATGAAATACTGGCGGGATCCAGGGGGCTCAAGCCGATGTTGAACAGAAACTGCTTCTTCAGGAGGTTGGGGAGAGAAAGAGCTAGATATTTGAGGAGTTTCTGGGAGGCTTGATGATCGTCCCCCCTAGGCTCGGCACTCGACGGACGGAGTCCCTCAGGGAGCCCCAAGGGGGCAACTCTAGCCTCAAGGACGGCATCGAACATAAAGAAACTTTCCCTTCCAGTTATGGATAGAAGAAGGGACATCTTTCAGAACCCCTTCCTATCGAACTGTGGAGAGAAGTACCACCAATCCTTCACCGTGGGATGACGCTTGAAGGTGTAGAAGTATCTAAACAAGGAAAGGGTGGGCTGGACTTTGACTACATGACAAAGAGAGAGGAACCCTATCAAAAACCTAAAGGAGTTCGGTGCAACCGAAGCCAGAGAAATGTCCAGAAATCAGAAAAGAGCAATGACAAAAGGTGGAAGGGGAAGCCGGAGTCTGGCACGGAAGACTTCCTGATACAGACAGAAGCAGCCGGGGGGAGGGGCACTAGCCCGATCGGATGGGCCAGGAAGTTTCAGTTCGTACTCCGGAGGAACCCCATATTGAACTCTTATCAGTTGGAGTTCGTCCGGAGTCAGAGAACAAGGAATGGCGTTCGGTGCAAAAACTGGACGAGGTTCAGCTCTACCTATCGGTTCACCTACCGCCTGAGGACTCTGGGAGACCGAGGTAGACGAACTCCTAGAGCCGCTAGAAGAAGAAGCCTTGGAAGACATCTAGAATCACACGAAGACCACTTACAGAGGCGAAGTCCCTAAAAATCGAGGAAAATCATGGATAAGGTCTCGGGGACTGATGTGCAGAGCAAGAGGAAGAAAGATCGAACGGCAAAAGGAAGAACAAAAAGAGGAAGGAGTTCCGAGACTAACCTAGGCGATTCGGGGAGGTGCGAAGGTGCGGAAATGGGGACGGCTCGAGGAACGCCTAAGGCTGGAAAGGGCGTTGAGAAAAATCGAAGTTCTCAGGGAGAAGAAAGGTGCCAGAATGAGACCGTCGGATAGAGCGGGACTCTTAAAGGAGGAGTGCGGGTTTAAATAGGCCTTGAGATCCGGCATAATGACGATTGCGAATCCCCCCTAACCGATCTCTTTTCGCCGCGTGTCCCACTCACCACAGCGGGCGGTTAAAAAGTGGCAAATGGCTGACAGAGCCTTTATTGCGCCATACCTTGAGCACCGTTCCGCTGCAGGTTCCAAAAGAACCTCTTCGGATCACCTCGATTTGAAAAGACTCCAGTGCACGCGCATTAAATGCCAAAATATCTGAGGACGATTGTGCGCGGACATCAAGGGAGCAACTTCGGCTGTGACAATCTCTCTATACTTTCTTCATTCGAAATTCGAACTCGAAAGTAGGGGGACTGATGTTGGGTATGAAATACCCTCAGCCAAAGTTCTTGACAGGATTTACCCTCCCAGGACTCTTCCGGCTTTCGACCACAGATGGTATCTCTCCGGATTTCTCTAACAGTCGAATTCCCACGGTGCTGACTGAATTCCCCCGACGGACGAACTCCCACTGCACCACTCGAGCTCCTTCAACATGAGTTCCCCCAGTCATCTATTAAGCCGCCCCAAGTGCTCACTGAGCTCCGTCGCCAGCCGACTTTCTAGGACTATCAGTCGTTCTCCGAATCCCTTCCAGACTCTTTCTAGCCAGGTTCAACTCCAATCCGAACTACACCAGACTCCGTCAACGGCTGAACTTCTCCGACGGTAGATTCCTACAACTACCAGATTTCGCCCAGACTCCTACGGGAGCCAGACCTCGTTCCCAACTCCGACTGCAGGCGGACTTCGCCCAGACTCCTACGGGAGCCGGGCCCCGCCCACGACTTCACTTACAGGTAAACTACGTCCGGACTCCTACGGGAGCCGGACTTCACCCACAACTCCAACTACAGGAAGACTCAGCCCGGACTCCTACGGGAGCCGGATCTCGTCTCCGACCTCGACTGCGGGAAGGCTTCGCCCGGACTCCTACGGGAGCCGGGCTCCGTCCCCGACCCCGACTGCTGGTAAACTTCGTCCGGACTCCTAAGGGAGCCAGACTTCACCCCTGATTTTGATTGCAGGTGGACTTCGCCCGAGCTCCTACGGGAGCCAGACCTCGTCTCCAGCTCCAGTTGCGGGAAGGTTTCGCCCGGACTCCTTTGGGAGCCGGACCTCGTTCCCAACTCCAGCTGCAGGCAGACTTCGCCCGGACTCCTACGGGAGCCGGGCCCCGCCCATGACTTCACTTACAGGAAAACTACGCCCGGACTCCTACGGGAGCCGGACTTCACCCACAACTCCAACTGCAGGAAGACTCAGTCCGGACTCCTACGGGAGCCGGATCTCGTCCCCGACCTCGACTGCAGGAAGGCTTCGCCCGGACTCCTACGGGAGCCGGGCTCCGTCCTCGACCCCAACTGCTGGTAAACTTCATTCGGACTCCTAAGGGAGCCGGACTTCACCCCTGATTTTGATTGCAGGTGGACTTCGCCCGGGCTCCTACGGGAGCCAGACCTCGTCTCCAGCTCCAGCTGCGGGAAGGTTTTGCCCGGACTCCTACGGGAGCCGGATCTCGTCTCCGACTCCAGCTGCGGGGAGACTCCGTCCGGACTCCCGTGGGAGCCAGACCTCATCCCCGACTTCAATTGAAGGAAGACTTCGTCTGAACTCCTACGAGAGCCAGACTCTGGGCTCCTCTCAAATGGGTAGCTAACCACCTCTCCCCGCCAAACACTCCAGCCGAGCTTCAGCCGACAGACCTGCATTCTCTGGCGTGGCCGCAGTAACGGCCACGACTCTGCTCCACTTCCTGCGACGGATTCCGCATGGCTCCATTACTCCCTGGCCAATCGCTATGATGCCCACGATCCTGCTCCACTTCTTGCGACGGATATCGCATGATTCTTCCATCCTCCGACAAGTCGCGACAACGGACGCCGCCCCACTCCCCATGACAGACTCCACATGGCATGTCCCGGTGATAGCCACGATTCCGCTCCACTACTCTTCGCAACAAACTCCTCCTGACTCTAGACGGCCCACTGCCGGATGGTTACAGACATCGCTATCGATCTGTTGCCCCCTCCGCCTATAAAAAGAGGACCCCAGATACGTTATTCTCTAAGCTCTCATTTTTACCTAAAAATTTTGCTAAAATTTTCATTCGAGCACTCCATTCTTGTTGAGGCAGAGAACTGACTTGAGCGTCGGAGGGTCTTGCCGGAGCAACCCCACCTCCGGTTTAGACTTCCTTTGCAGGTCCCGACGGCGACCTCGACTCCAGCTTCTCCGACGCAGGTGGATTTTTACACCAACACTTATGAAATCTCTTTTGAATGAAGCTTTTTAGATGAAGAGCTTATCTTCTTGCTGAAAGGGCTCTTTTAATTTGATGTCTCAGGTGGTTGAGGAATAAATGTCTACAACTCAATGCTCTTGGTCTTTTCTTTTGGTATCTCATTTTTTTTTTTGATTCTCTTGTGTTCTCTTATCTCTTCAATGAGTTTGGAGGGTGTTTTACATTGTTTGGAAGGTCAAAAAGTCATTTTTGATAGTTAGAATCTGAAATAGAGCTGTTAGAAATATTTCTGTAAAATTTTAAAAATTTTGCAGAACTAGTCGTTAGGCCTTGAGTTGACTCGGATAGGATTTGAGTCGACTCGAATGTCCTTCGAGTCCACTCGACCAACTTTGAGTCTAGTCGAGCCAGATTTTTCAAAAACACTATCTTCTATCTTTTTTTGATAACTTTAGCTTAGATATTTGAGTTAACTTGAGCTGCCATTTAGATTTCTATGAGTCCATTCGAATTTTTTGATTTTGAAAATTTTTTTTCTATCTTTTTTTCTTGGAGTTGACTCGGATGACGCTCAAGTCGACTCGAGAGCATGCCGGCTGAAACTCTAGCATGCTAGAATCTTCTTTTTTTCTATTTTTCAACTCGAGTCCAATCGAATCAAATTTGAGTCAACTTGAATAGCACCCAATTAAAAATTTTTGAATATTTTTCTGCTTGAGTGGCCTTTTGATTTCAATTTTTGAGATCCTCTTCCACTTTGATTTCTATGATTTTTCATGGCATGAAGGTTTCCAAAAACTTTTTATTTGAGTTTTATATATGTATTTAGAATCATTCTTTTGATACTTTATAATTTTCTTAAAACATAAATTTTATAAAACTATTAGTTCTATTATATACTTAAATATTTTGTTACTCATCAAAATCAATCTCTGGGGTCAATAATAACCAGCAATCCAAAGCTCTGAAGGAAAAATCACTTTTTTCCTTTGTAGGATCTTCCAGATTTCATCAAATCTGGGGTGAAATTAATTTAAAAATTTTATCCTACGCTATTTCAGATCTAATGTCTATTAGATCTAATTTTATTATCTAATATTTGAAATTTAAAATTAAATCTAAAAATATGAGAAGTATAGACATACCTCAAGGATAATCTGATTACCCTGTAGATGATCTCAGCAGAGTCCGAGGTTCTGATATAGTCACGCAAGCGCCTGGCCTCTACCGGTATTCACTCGGGCAGGACCTGGAACATCTTCTCCTCACGAATCTATGCTTCAAAAATTAGATCTCTATTTGATTTGAAAGTACTTCAGAACTTCTTCTGAAGTTGGAGCAGCAGCCTGTCGAAGATGTCCTGCAGCCTTCCTGTTCCAGGCATCACCATGCCTTTTTCTTGCACTAGATGAACGTCCAAATCCTTGGACATGAAGAGGGGAGATAGGAGAGCACGGAGGACATGGAAAAGAAGGGAGGGGGTGGCAGCTATTGGGTTTGGTCCATAAAACAACTTCAGTCTTAGACCCTAGGCGCAGAAGGGTTTATATAGACCCTGTATACTGCACAGTACCACATCATTCAACCAATCAAAAAATTCTAATAAATTTTAAAAAAATTTTGATTGGTTTCTTGATGTCATCTGATCATATCAGATAAGAACCCAAGCCTCTATCTCAAAGTTGGTGCCAACACTGGATAAGGATAAAGAGAGGTTGGCACCAAAGAGTCCAATCTTATCAAAACTCTCCAACCTTATCCACTTGGGGTGCCCACTTAATCCAATTGGGCTCGCACCATAATCTGATTATGGTACCCAATTTGATGTGGTTTGATTTCATAAAAATCCTCCAATAAGCTCTTGCCAAGTGGCATTCAATTTAAGATCCATATGTCAACTTTTGACAAATATCCTAAAATAAAATTGGCAGGTGACAGGAATTAGCAGGTGCTTGTCTTAAATTCATCTCACGAATTAAGACAAGCCTTTTCTGAGCTGGATAGGCTTCATTTAGACTGAGAGAAACTTTTTCAAGATTCTTTGGATGAGTCAAATCATATTTGGCTTGGTAGAGACAGAAAAGATTATACGAGGAGAAAGTTAGGCTCAATCGTGTGCTAGCACGATTTTCTTGAACCTAATTGGATCTTATCCAAATCGATGACATCCAGACCCTAACCCTTGTTTGTGTAATCCAGTTAGGTTCAATTTCATATGGTAATGAGACATGTCATGATCTCATCATCGACATCATCGAAACTCCTTTCGATGGATCAGAACTCTTCTGATTCAGACAATTAGAATGATCGATCATCAATATCATTCTAATTGCACCCAAAATCTACCAGTGACACCTAACAGTATATGGTGGCAATCCATCAGAACTGAAGATGAACCTCTCGGTGCAGCTACCTGTGTGATTGAGTTCCTCTATCATGAGTCCCGACTGAATTAGGGTTAAGGTGAACTCGTCAAACCCAACATCAGTCATATGAATCAATTGATCGATCCAAGTCCGATGTGAAACCCCAATGAAAAACTCTTTTTTCATTATTCACTCTGCCATGGCCATAGGCTTAAGGACTCGATCTTTCGATCATCATTGGACTACTCCTCTCATCTACCGAGGTTGATAGATCCCATCTTGGTGCGACCTAGTTCTTACAATGAATATGCTACAGCCAACATACATCTCAGGATTCCAATGGCTAGGAGATCGAGTTATGGTGTAGTCAAACTATAACACACTCAAGGTAAACTATCGATGCACCTCAGGTCAAAGAACTAGACACACAACTGTAGCGTCGAGCTAGTCATTGACGAGAAGATAGACTTCCTTATGACTGCTTGATATGGTCATGCTCAGTACTCTCGTTCTCAACGAATACATGTACTTTCGCTTCGGTGTCTCCACACCGTAGACTCAAGATACATCTATCCTAAGAAAATACTCGTACACCAATCTTTTGGATCGATTACCATCCTCGTGATGATCCTATGGTCAGGAGCTATTTATGAGTTAGTTATGTAAATTCATACCTTAAATTTTTAACTCTTAAAAATATGAATTGACATTCCTACTAACTCAAAGAATGTATCATAGACACAATGTACATAATGTGATAGAAGAATAATCCATTTATTGATTTATAGTCAAAATTATAAATTTGCCTTTAGATTTGTACAGGAATGTGTCAGCTAATCTGGCATCTAGGGCACACATATAACAAACTCCCACTTGACCTAATGCCAATTGGCTACATATCTAAGTCCCATCTTCTCAAGGTGGGCTTCGATCTTTTGCTGGCCCAATGGCTTAGTCAGCGGGTCTGCCACATTATTTGTGGAGTCGACTCTCTTGATCTCGACATAACCCTTTTCGAGGTAATCACGGATTAAATGGAATCACTGCTCGATGTGCTTGGACTTCTGGTTAGACCTTGGCTCCTTAGCTAGGGCTATGGCGCCATTATTATCGCAGTAAAGAAGTATGGCATCCGATGACATCACTCCATGCTCTGCGGCAAACTTCTTATACTAGAATACCTCCTTCACAGCTTTCGATGCAGCAATGTACTCTGCCTCTATGGTGGAATCAGCAATCACCGTCTGCTTGAAACTCTTTCAGCTGACTGCACCACCATTGCAAATGAACAGACTCCCAAATGTCAACTTTCAATCATCTATATCAGACATAAAGTCTGAGTCTGTATATCCCTGAATCTGGAGTTCTCCATTCCCAAAGACTAGAAACATATCCTTAGTCCTTCTCAAGTACTTAAGGATACATTTCACAGAAGTCCAGTGCTCTTCGCCTGGATTCGACTGATATCTACTTGTGACACTCACAGTATGGGCTATATCAGGTCGTGTACATAGCATGGCATACATGAGGCTCCCTATTGCCGAAGCATAAGGGATCTTGCTCATGCATTCAATCTCCTCAGGTGTGCTAGGGCACATCTTCTTGGAGAGATCAATGCCATGTCTAAAAGGTACTAAACCTCTTTTGGAGTTTTCCATGCTAAACCTTTTTAGCACCTCCTCTATGTACATCTTCTGTGAAAGTCCGAGCATCCTATTTGGTCTATCTCTATAGATCTTAATACCCAGTATAAAGGATGCCTCTCCTAGATCTTTCATAAAGAACTCCTTAGACAATCATACTTTGACTGAGATCAACATGGAAATGTCATTCCCAATTAGGAGGATGTTATCTACGTACAATACGAGGAAGACAACTATGCTCTCACTGATCTTTTTGAACACACATGATTCCTCTTCATTCTTGATGAAACCAAATATTTTGATCACATCATTAAAATGAGTATTCCAGCTCTGAGTGCTTGCTTAAGTCCATAAATGGACCTTTGCAGCTTGCAGACCTTGTGATCATCATCACTGGATGTGAAATCAAATGGCTGTTCCACATAGATATCTTCCTCAAGATGTCCATTTAAGAATGTCATTTTCACATCCATCTACCATATTTCATAATCGAAATAGGCTGCAACAGCAAGCAATGTGCGGATGGATTTTAGCATGGCTACAGACGAGAAGGTATCTTGATAGTCAATGCCTTTGCACTGACTATAACCTTTCGCTACGAGCCTTGCTTTGAATGTCTCCACATTCCCATCTGCACCTATCTTTCTCTTGAAGATCCATTTACACCCAATAGGTATAATACCTTTAGGTGGATCTACCAAGGTCCAGACTTGGTTTGAGTGCATCGAGTCAATTTTTGATCTCATTACCTCTAACCATTTCTCGAAGTCGATATCTGATATCACCTCGTTATAGATCTTGAGATCATCACCATGAACCCTATTTTTCGTGAGGAATATTTTTTCTACATCCTCTTGTATGGTACCTAAGTATCTTTCAGGAGGACGAAAAATCCTAGTCGATCTACGAGGTGGAAGAGGTTGTGTTACGATTGGTTCTGATTGATTTGGTTCCTCAAGTTCTTTAGCTTGTTGCTCTTGGGAGACATTCTCGTTGAGCTTAATTATTCTTCTGATGCCACTATCTTGAATAAATTATTTTTCAAAAAAAATAGTATTTCGACTTACAATCACATTGTGATCTTTCGAAATATAAAAATAGTATCCTAATGACTCTTTAGGATATCCTATGAACCGAGCTCTAAAAGATCTGAACTCTAACTTGTCTGTCTGCTGTCTCTTGACATGAGCCGGACAACCCCAAATTCTAAGATGATTCAGACTTGACTTCTTACCATGCCATATCTCATACGGTGTGGTAGGAATGATTTTAGAGGGAATCTTATTCAATACATAAATTACTGTCATGAGACAATGTCCCCAAAGAAATTCAGGGAGGTCTGTGAAGCTCATCATGGAACGGACCATATCTAATAGGATCTGATTTCTCCATTCTAAAACCCCGTTGAGTTGAGGCATTCCAGGTGGAGTCCATTGAGAGACTATATCATTGTCCTTAAGATAGTCTAGGAACTCCCGACTAAGGTATTCACCTCCTCGATCTGATCGAAGAACCTTAATGGACTTTTCTGTTTATTTTTCTACCTCATGTCTGAATTCTTTGAACCTTTCAAAAGCTTCAGACTTATGTTTCATTAGAAACACATATCCGTATCTAGACATATCATCGATAAAGATAATGAAGTAGACGTAGTTGCCTCTAGCCGGCACATCAAATGGGTCGCACACATCCATATGTACTAGAGCAAATAGGTCTGTGGCCCTTTCCCCATGTCCTACAAAAGGGAGCTTGATCATTTTGCCTTGAAGGCATGATTCACAAACTGGATATGATTCGAAAGTCAACGGACTCAATAGTCCAGATTTTTTTAATTTGTTAATCCTGTCTTCCGCTATATGACCTAGTCTTAGGTACCACAGATACTTATCATTTAGACTATCTCTAGGCTTTTTAATTCCTATGGCATTCATATTTTGCTCGATATTAAATACAGATACATCAATATGTAGCTGATAGAGACCGTTAATAAGAAAATTATTTGTAACTTTATTATTTTCATAAAATATGTTACAATGGTCCTTATGAAAGCTAATCATATAGCCTTCTTGTGCTAAACATGAAACAGAAATTAAATTCCTGCTTGCTGCAGGCACATAATAACAATCTCTAAGAAATAAATCTAATCTTAATGATAATCGCAGAGGATAGGTTCCCACGGCCACAGCAGCAACTCTTGCTCCGTTCCCGACACGTAGGATATCTCCCCATCCCTCAGCTTCCTGCTCTCCTCAAGATCCTGCATAGAAGTGCACAAATGAGCACTAGAACCAAAGTCAAGCACCCAACTGGATGCAGAAGAAACCATAAGATTAGATTCTAAAATGAGCATACCTCTGAAGGACCATCCTTCTTATTCTTCAGGGTGGCCAGGTACTGAGGACAGTTTCGCTTCCAATGGCCGTCTGATTGGCAGTGAAAATATTTTTCCTTTTCAGCAGCCTTCTTCTTTGGTTCTATCTTCTTCTTCTTCCCATCCACTTTCTGCTTCTTCGCAGACTTCTTTTTCTTTCCAAAAGACTTTCTCTTGGAAGAAGTCCACTCCACAGTAAAAACTGAGCCTTTTGAACCTTTCATAGAAAGCTCAGCCGTAACCAGCATGTTCATTAACTCGACCAAGGTACACTACATCTTATACATATGAAAGTTTATGATGAACTGACCATATGCATCGGACAAGGACTGAAGGATCACATCAATCTAAAAATTCTTATCTAAGATGATACCGAGTTTTTCAAGCTCCTCAAGGTCCTTGATCATTGTCAAACAATGATCTTGGACTGACTATCCATCACGTAACTTGGTCTTAAAAAGTCTTTGACAGACTTGATACTTGGCTGCGCGACTCTGTTCACCAAATAACTCTTGCAGGTGAGCCAATATTTGGCAGGTAGTCAAAATATTCTCATACTGGTGCTGCAAGTCATCAGACATTGCATCCAACATGTAGTATCTTGCTTTGTTATCATCATCCATCCACTTTTCCAGAGATGCTCTCTGTTCAGTAGTCAGACGTGCTGGCATAGCAAGTGGATCCTGGTCCAATACATGAGTCAATTTTTTGAAATCCAGAATAATTTTGTAGTTTCTTAACCAGTCTTTAAAATTGGGTCCAGTCAATCTGTGGGTGTCTAGTATTTTGATCAGGGGGTTTAAGGCAGACATGTTTCCTGTAGAGAGTCAAAAGTTTTTAGTTAGATTTTGTAATCAGACTTAACCAATTTATTTAAAGATTTTATTTTTAAATAAATTAGGCTCCCACTATTTTCTCAGATCCCTACACTCCCTTGGTAGAGATGTGAAAATCTCCATGATCAGTGATTTCTAGTGGGTGGTGCGGTCTCACCAACTGGCTCATTACCTCACCTAACAGTTATTGGTGATGAGTCAATCGATGAGTGGATAACTCTTGTCCAATGATTCTCTAATCATGGTGCACCCAAAACTTGATCTCTAATTCATGAAGCTCATCGTGTCCGAAATATTGCTCCAATCCTTAGTTAAGTCAGACCCACCATTTGCACGAACTAGATTCCTGATTGGGTCCCTCACCGTATTCGAAATATTGAGCCCAACCCATCCTCTAATTTGTAGCATCCAATGCCTAATAGACATGGTTGCATCTTCCCGGTGCAACTGAGCTACTGTAACCAGTCGAGAACAATCAACCTCGGGAAGGGCCCGCACATCCATAATGGAGGAAGATCTAGACTTAATATTTTCTTAGAGAGATTTGATTTAGGTCTCATTAAACTTGACTTGACATGTCATAACAATTATGACTAACCTAGTGGCATGGGTCAGCTCGAATTGTTAGCCACCTCAAATCAGAACTGGATCGATACATATGGCCAGGTAAGTGAGATCGGTGGAAGGGATATGCCATTAACTCGACAAGAACGCATTCGAGTCGAGTAGCTCTCAATTAAAAATCAGTCGGTCGAATCTGCCCAACTTACCTTAGACACCAAATTATCGAACCAGAACTAATTGGGTTAACCTACAATTTAGGCTCTAACCTTTGAGCCAAATTAGGTCTTAACTTGATCGAGTCACATCTAAATGTGATTCGACCTTGACCTAGACTTAATCCTATTAGGCTGGTCAATTATTAGCTTTCATGATCCCACCTAACCAACTGTTGATTCGGTTTGATCAACCGCTGACCTAATTGAGCTATCCAAGTTCGAACCTAATTTTATGAAAATGTCTTAGATCTGAAATTCTCAATTTTAGACCAAATTGATTTCATAAACTTAATTCATTAATTAAGTTTGGGTTCATAAACAAAACATGTAAAATAAATCCTAGGGTTTCAGGATCTAAGATTTTACAGAAAAGTAAGTTTTGATTTCTGATTAAGGATGAACACGCGGCACCCCTACACGTCATAAGAACATCCCATTGAATGGGAAGAGAGGGTCTTAAAATCTTACTTCATTCTTATGACTGGACGGCCATGAGGAACACCTTAATCAGAAATATAAATTTAACTACAAAACTAGTTAGATCTAAATTTACATATCTCATATACAATTTAAGATCTAACTAATACATGCTTTGCATACATCTCATGTATCAAAAATTGATCTAATTAACATACTTTTAGATCTGATACATCACATGTAATATCTAAAAAATAAGATTTAAATTGAACTATTCAAAATTAAATCTATTCTAGATAAATTACTGAAATAATTCTACAACTAGTCTAGGCATGCAACAGATCAATTTTATAGAAAAATTAAAATTTTATTTTTTATTTTTTGATCTGATTATAATATTTATAACATCAAAAAAATAAAAAATAAAATAGATCTAATTCATATTTTAATCATATTAAAATATAAACTTACAAGACTATTCATGGATCAATTAATCCTAGTCCAGTCATGCATCTCATGCATGTTAGATCTTCTCAGATTTAATTTTAAATATTTTAATTTCAGATTCTATCACATCTGATGTGATATTTGAAATTTTTTAATATTAAATAAATTAAAATTAAAATCAGATCTAAATTAGATCTGAAACTGAGCTATTAACCTGGCTCTGATATCAATTGAAGGAAAAACCACCTTTTTCTTTGTAGGATCTTCCAGATTTCATCAAATCTGGGATAGAATTAATTTAAAAATTTTATCCTATACTATTTTAAATCTAATATCTGTTAGATCTAATTTTATTATCTGATATTTAAAATCTAAAATTAAATCTAAAAGTATGAGAAGTATAGACATACCTCAAGGGTAATCGATTACCCTGTAGATGATCTCAGCATAGCCCGAGGTTCTGATATAGCCATGCAAGCGTCTAGCCTCTACCGGTATCTACTTAGGTAGGACCTGAAATATCTTCTCCTCATGAATCTATGCTCCAAAAATTAGATCTCTATCTGATTTGGAAGTGCTTCAGAACTCCTTCTGAAGTTGGAGCAGCAGCCTGTCGAAGATATCCTGCAGCCTTCCTGTTCCAGACATCACCATGCCTTTTCCTTGCACCAGATGAACGTCCAAATCTTTGGATGTGAAGAGGGGAGATAGGAGAGTAGGGAGGATGTGGAGAAGAAGGGAGGGGGTGGCAGCTATTGGGTTTGGTCCATAAAACAACTTCAGCCTTAAATCCTAGGCGCAGAAGGGTTTATATAGACCCTGTATACTGCGCAGTACCACATCATTCAACCAATCAAAAAATTCCAATAAATTTTGAAAAAATTTTGATTAGTTGCTTGATGTCATCTGATCACATCAGATAAGAACCCAAGCCTCTATCTCAAAGTTGGCACCAACACTAGATAAGGACAAAGAGAGGTTGGCGCCAAAGAGTCCAATCTTATCAAGACTCTCCAACCTTATCCACTTGGGGCTCCCACTTAATCCAATTGGGCTCGCACCATAATCTGATTATGGCACCCAATTTGATGTGGTTTGGTTTCACAAAAATCTTTCAATAAGCTCTTGCCAAGTGGCCTTCAATTTAAGACCCATATGTCAACTTTTAACAAATATCCTAAAATAAAATTGGCAGGTGACAGGAATTAGCAGGTGTTTGTCTTAAATTCATCTCATGAATTAAGATAAGCCTTTTCTAAGCTGAACAAGCTTCATTTAGACTGAGAGAAACTTTTTCAAGGTTCTCTGGATGAGTCAAATCATATTTGGCTCAGTAGAGATAGAAATGATTACACGAGGAGAAAGTTAGGCTCAATCGTGTGCTAGCATGATTTCCTTGAACCTAATTGGATCTTATCCAAATCAATTGGGTTAGCCCAATTGATGACATCTAGACCCTAACCTTTATTTGTGTGATCTAGTTAGGTTCAATTCCGTATGGTAATGAGACATGTCGTGATCTCATCATCGACATCATGAAAACTTCTTTCGATGGATCAGAACTCTTCTGATTCAGACAATTAGAATGATTGATCATCAATATCATTTTAATTGCACCCAAAATCCATCAGTGACACCTAGCAGTATGTGGTGGCAATCCATCAGAACTGAAGATGAACCTCTCGGTGCAGCTACCTGTGTGATTGAGTTCCTCTATCATGAGTCCCGACTGAATTAGGGTTAAGGTGAACTCGTCAAACCCAACATCAGTCATATGAATCAATCGATCGATCCGAGTCTGATGTGAAACCCCAATGAAAAACTTTTTTTTCATTATTTCACTCTGCCATGGCCATGGGCTTAAAGACTCGATCTTTCGATCATCATAGGACTACTCCTCTTATCTATCGAGGTTGATAGATCCCATCTTGGTGCGACCTAGTTCCTCAATGAATATGCTACAGCCAACATACACCTCAGAATTTTGAATGGCTAGAAGACCGAGTTATGGTGTAGTCAAACTATAACACACTCAAGGTGAACTGTCGATGCACCTCAGGTCAAAGAACTAGACACACAACTGCAGCATCGAGCTAGTCATCGATGAGAAGATAGACTTTCTTATGACTGTTTGATATGGTCACGCTCAGTACTCTCATTCTCAACGAATACCTGTACTCTCACTCTGGTGTCTCCACACCGTAGACTCAAGACACATCTATCCTAAGGAAGCGATCGTATACCAACCTTCCAGATCGATTACCATCCTCGTGATGATCCCATGGTCAGGAGCTGTTTATGAGTTGGTTATGTAAATTCATGCCTTAAATTTTTAACTTTTAAAAATATGAATTGACATTCCTACTAACTCAAAGGATGTATCATAGACACAATGTACACAATGTGATAGAAGAATAACCCATTTATTGATTTATAGTCAAAATTATAAATTTGTCCTTAGATTTGTACAGGAATGTGTCAGCCAATCTGGTATCTAAGGCACACATCTAACAAACTTAACAACCGAATATTCAATAATCCAACCACCCAATAACCTGCTATTCGATAACCCAAGCCTAGTAACCCGATACTCCTATAACCCAATACTCCGGCACCTCAATATCCAACAATCCGAGATCCAATAACCCAGTGACCCAAATCCACATGCCCGAATATGTGAATCCAAACCCGTTAACACAAAAAAAATCACTTGAACACCCTCGGCCCAAATCCTATAACTCCAAACCCGATAACCCTGCGTCCATGAACCTTAATCCTGATCTGGATGCCTTTTGCTCGAAACTAAACCCACATCTATGCACCACCCTGGAGGCTACCAAACTTCAGTAGCAACTGTCCCCCCTTTTTCGTTCACACCACCATTGTCCACAGTGATTTCTAAGAATGGATGGCTGCTCTATGTAGCAACCTTCCTAAAAACCCCACCATCCATAATGATCAATAGTGTTGATCAAACATAAATCCTCTCTATTCTACATGATGCAGTATAGAAAGAGGAAGACTACCACAGCAACCCCTCCTTGCTCTGATGATAAAATAAAAATAGACAAAAAAGAACGTATCAGAATCCTCCCTTTTTTAGATGATGCAGCAAGGAGTTGGACAACTGCAGCATATCTACAGCCACCACCCCAAATAGTCTAATGAGTTCAAAACAAAAAGAAGATATCTATACATCTATACAATCTATAATGTAAGTAAAGAAAAAGTCTCACTAGAGAAATCTTTCTTTCACATACAATTGCTACCTACTATCTAGAGAAGGATATATATAGATTCTCTCTCAAAGAAAATCTAAGAATTTAGTCTTCCTCTACTGATCAGTCCCCTCCATCATCTTTCTCTACCTGTCACCAGTATATGTGACTCTCTATGACTTTTCGTCCAAATCACCACTCTCTTAAGCTGCCAAATCCATCAATTGCTCTCTCCAACCATTTATTATTCTAGCAGTATATATGCACAAGTTAGAAGGAATCACCAAATGATTTTTTTTTTTTTTAAATGATAATTTCTATCACCCAGTAAGTGGATTTCAAGCAAGTAGATTTGATAGATTTTTTTTTTATTATTCTTAAATGTTTGGCATCTTAAATATAAATATTTGAGCTATTGGGTGGAAGATACGTGACAGATGAATTGAATGACATATGAATGTTGGATGTGCGATACTTGACGTATTATAAAAATATAATTTATCTTTTAATATAATATATAGATTATATCTATCTTCTTAGTAATTAATTAGTATTTACTGATGAAAATTTGTAATATTAAGTGAATGACTGCGAATGGAGCATATTTTGATGATCGAATACAGCGTCTGAAAGTGGTATTAATTCGTTGGTCTTCGATAGTATGGGTGGCATATTCATCCATTGAATTTGTCTATACGATGGAGAGAAGTTATCTATTTATTTAATTTAATTTTAAATTAAATATTTTTTTATAAAATTGGAGCTCTGTGATCATGCTTGCGAGAGATAGTACCCTTCCGACTTTCATTTTTTTATAAAAAAAAAATTACAATACTGATATTCTTCATCCCTGCCGGCAGTTTTGTTGACGTTGACGAAGAAAAAACTTAAAAAACACGTGAGCCAGGACAAAGCTGACGCAAGTGCTTTCGTGGGTGTCAGCCACTTGGTTTCTGTTTTTTTTTTTTATTCGGTTTTTGCTGACTAATGACGCAAGAGCTTCCGTTGTTTCCCAGACAGTAAAGCGATGAGGGCTGCCATGGTATCTTAAACCAGCCTTTCCCAACCAAAAACAGAGTAGGAAGCTGCAATTGGTAGTGCAAGAGCCATGGCGAGAGTAACGCGCATAAAGCTGGGTTCCCAGGGTCTGGAGGTCTCCACCCAGGGCCTGGGTTGCATGGGGATGTCCGCCTTCTACGGCCCCCCAAAGCCGGAGACCGATATGATCGCCCTCGTCCACCACGCCGTCCGCAGCGGCGTCACCTTCCTCGACACTTCCGACAGCTACGGCCCCTTCACCAACGAGATTCTCCTCGGCAAGGTAAAATTGAACTCTTCTACGCTCTTCTTGTTCTATTGGAGGCTTGGGTAAGCGTCCTTCGCTGATGCCTGCGAGGTGTTTGTTTTAAGGCTCTGCAAGGGGGGATGAGGGAGAAGGTGGAGCTGGCGACCAAGTTTGGTATCAGTTATGCTGATGGGAAGCGTGAGATACGTGGGGATCCGGCGTATGTGAGGGCCGCCTGCGAGGCGAGCTTGAAGAGGCTTGGCATCGACTGCATCGATCTCTACTATCAGCATCGAATTGACACTCGAGTCCCCATCGAGGTTACGGTGAGTTCATCCTTCCAAATGTCTCGCAAGGTTTTATAGCTCTCAATAGGTGCAAACTTTAGAGAGGAAAAATGATCTGTACTTGTTCAAGAGATCCTGATTAGATTTAATGCTCGGAAGCTATTTAAACTGGATGTTGTCAAAGTTAATTATCATGCTAGTGGTGGTCCTCTCTAACTTGATCTTTTCTCCACTCTAACTTGCCTTATTACAGTGGCATTTGGTGGTGGTCCTCTTCTTTTCTCATATTCTCAGCTCTCTCCCCCACTATCTCTGTTTCGGCAAGCCCCTATGTGCTCTTCACATCTATCTGATTGCTCTCATGTCTCTCCCTGATTCTCAAAGGATCAGTCCAAACAATCTCCTATAGGAGGAGAGTCTGAATATATCTGTCATTTTTCTTCATGTTTTCCTTTTTCTTGTATATGTTAGGCTGGAGCTAGGCTCGGATCGGCCGATTTCGGATCGAACATCGGGTTAGACCCAAAATAGTTCAGACCGGGTTTGAACTTAATTACAAGGTATCTTTCGGACTGGGTTCGAGTATACCTTTAGCTCGGCCTGAGCCCGGCCCGAGTCTGAGCCTGATTTTCGGCCTGATCAAGCCCGATCTCAAATGGGTTTGAGCCTCACTTCCCAAATGGGCCAAATCCCGTCTGTTAGTGTTCATCCATGGGTGATTAAAAACCCCTCATGATTATAGGTCCCAGTCGATTCTCCTCTTCCTTTCCCATCCCTCAATGCCACCACCGTCGAATCATCCTAAGACGGTCCTTTCCCACCCCCTCGACGCCACCACCACCGAATCATTGGAGACGGAGATGGAGACAGTCCTCTCCCACTCTCTTGATGCCGCCACCGCCGAATCATCCAAAATTGAGATGGATACGTCGGTGGAGGGGTCCCCGAAAGAGGAGATCAGGCAGAGATAGAGACGGATCGTCCGGAGATGGAGATCAGGGGTCGATGAGGGACAGAGATCACAAGAGGGGTCGACGGAAGCAAGGAGCTTTGCATCCAAGGAGGTCTGAGCAACCACACGACTCTCCTCTCCTCCTGGTCTCCTGTCCTTTCTTCTCTGATCATCGCTGGTAGCCACCCCTTCCCTTCTCTTCTTCTTCTCCCATCACAGCCACGGCAGCCACTGCAGCTGCTACACCTCTTCTCCTTATTCTCGCTGATATAGACTCATCTCCAGCAAGGACGGTCCCCCGGCGCCGCACCAACAGATCACCGTTGTCCCCGCGGGGCAACAGGGGTGAGTGGTGCTGGAGACGGGTGGTGACTGGTGGCGTTTGGGGCATCTCCTGACTCTCGGTCAGAATTCAAAATTAGGGATCCAATTCTCCCATGCCATCCGGGTTGGCCCGATTGGGTTTGGACCTGGATGCAGGTTGGGCTCGGACTTGAATTTTTTAAAAATTTTCAGGTCTAAGCCCGGCCCGAAGTCTCAAAAACTATTTCGATTCGGCTCGGGTAGGGGTGTGGCCCGACCCAGCCCGGCCCATTTCCAGCCCTATATAACATAGAGTGGAGAAGAGGGAGAGGATGGGAATGGGAATGGGAATTAAGTGTAGGCTAAGTTCTATGGTACAAGGAGGGCTAGGGTTTGTGCTCAGGGGTTGATGCAAGGAGAACAAGGGTCATTGGTCTATTTATGCTTGGAATTGATTTCGTCTTTGCTGGGATGTGAGTTGGTATGGTTGAGCTTGGGTTTTGGCCTGGGCCTAGTCCTAAACCTTGAGTAAAGATTGTTTGAACCAAGCTAGCCTAACTTGAGAACTTGGTAATTGGAGTTCTCCAGCATATGTTTGTGGCTGTTGAAGTTTTCTCTCAGGAGTCAAGAGAAAGGAATTGAATGAATTTCCATTTTTAAATTTTCTTCTTATCATAAATTTCTTTCTTCTTGCTTTGCAAAGAAAGGGTTTGATATTCTCTGCCTAAGAATTTTGTGCAAGATGTACATATCCTTTCTTTTGGATAGACTGCAGCAAGTACATTGTGCTTCATAGAACATGATGTCTGACTGAAGAACCTGGATTTTCCAGCTAAATGTTTTTATGTTTTTAAAATATCTGCCTCACCTCAGCCTTCTAAAACAGAAGGTGCTTTCTAGAACGTGATCCATTCTTGTCTCTCCCTTATATCGCTTTCATTACTTAAGATTACTTATTTGAGCTTTGTTAATTTTATTGATGCATAATATCATCTATACTTTCTTAGTGCACTTCTTGATCAAAGATACTTTTCTAAACCTCTCTTTCATGAAGGCATAAGGAAACATAGTAAAGATATTCACCCTTAGTTATTTCCTGATAGAAAAAAATATACAAAAATAAGAGATGCTTTACTTTCTCAAAGTTTCACTAGGAAGGGGAAGTATTTCCCATGGGGTTTGTCTTCATATGAGAGAGTTGTTAAAATGGAATGACCAATGATTAGCAAAAAGCATTCGTTACCGACAGTGTTTTATTCTACATGATGATGTGTTGGCATAATATGGGCTAGGAAAGGGAAGAGCTATTCTGTTTGAACTAAAGAACTGAAATCTATGACTTAGGGATGAACTTTCTGGTATGAGCTTGAAACAAAGGAAAACCTTGTCAGCACGAACAATGGACTGAGGTTCTAGCTTGGTGGTTGGATTTTAAAATATTGGGGTGTGCAGACTGTACTCATTAGAAATTGAAGGATGGAATGTAAGGCTTATAAAACCTGAAAGAGTGAATGCTAAACAGTCATTACCAGTGTGATCTTAGGTAATAGCAAAGGGTCTTTTGTAAATTGACCTGGAGGCTGGTAGACTATATGAATTTGTCTTCTATCATTATTGCTGCAAAGGAAGTTATGCAAAGGTCCATCTGCATGTGATGTAGAGGTTAATGAAGTACGAATGATAGAGAATCACATTTTAGAACCAGTTGGGAACGCTCATGAGTCTGAAAGTGTAAAAAAGAGTATTATCATGTAAGAAGAAGGTCTAAGAAGAGTAAGAGCATAAAATTTTTATTGTCAAAAGATGAGAAGAAGCTCATATTTTGCCAAGCTATGAGTGTCACTGGTGGTTGAAGTTTATAGGTCTTATCTTGTAAAACATGACATACTGCAAGTTTGCAATTGCTAGCTTAGTATGAGGACAATGCCACTTTATTGTCCTTAAGTGAAACCACCCTATGTCCGGATGTGATTTATAATTTACTGATCAAGCCATGAGAAAAAGTGAATCTGTCTTTTTTGTTTTATTTTCCCCACTTGTTTTTAGTCATTAAAACGTCGGATGCTATATCATTTGACTATATTATTGATTCTGCTTGTGAATGCATTGTAGGTTCCAATATTAATTTATATTTTCATATTCATATGTTGACACCTTTCTGCTTGAATATAAGTTGGTTAGTAAATTGATCATCATTTTCTTTCGCCATTATCAGATGGGAGAACTCAAGAAACTAGTTGAAGAAGGAAAGATAAAATACATTGGGTTGTCTGAAGCATCTGCTTCAACGATCAGGAGGGCACATGCAGTTCATCCAATAACTGCTGTCCAGCTGGAGTGGTCTTTATGGACAAGAGACGTTGAAGAAGATATAATTCCTACTTGCAGGTGAGTTTGTTTGCTTTAACTTTATATAGAACTATGGGTGGCTAACATTTATTTTCTAATATTGTTTTTCTTATTTTCTATTTTGAGATTTCCAGAGAACTTGGTATTGGAATTGTTGCATATAGTCCACTAGGAAGGGGTTTCTTTTCTGCTGGACCGAAAATGGCCAATAGTTTGTCAGACCAGGACTTCCGTAAGGTGCGTATTTCTGATAAAATAATTATATATGTATCTAGAAAGGAGCTAATGGAACATTATGCAATGAGATATTGATGGTTATCAAATGTTTGGTCGGATAGATCAAGGGACCATATAAACATAATAATCCACCTTTCAAAATTTGTCGTATCTGGTACTTAGGTAGCTAAGACTGCTCCTTCTGTTAATTCAAGGATAACACAAAAGCTGAGGTTATATTGTCATTTAGAAAACAGTAAGACAATCTTATTTGTGTGCAATAACTTCCATTCCTTTTCATTTATTGCTGCCTTTTGACATTGGGATTAATGTAGCCTGGGCATGGATGAGAGATTTTGATTTGGATGAGTAACCAAGTGTCTGATTTTACAAAAGGGAAACCAAAAGGGATACGGGAACATATAGGAAAAAATATTTTTTTAGCAAATTACATATATTTGTTTGTTAAAATAGTTATTGTACAAAATATTATAAAATATTTTTTGATTTAGATGTTTCACTATATTTTTCCACATCTACCTGAAATTAGCTCAAGGATACAAGAAACATGACATTTCATATCACTATTTCATACCAAAATCCTGAAAATGTCTACTTTTTTGTTTTTTTTTTTAATGAAAATGGCTCAAATAGCCACTTGATGCAACGTATGCACGAGTTTCACCTCCTTGCCTCATTGTGCAAGCTGCTGCTTGGGCCTTTGGCCGAACGACCATAGTTCCTTTCTGATACGGGCTACATCAGCACATAACAAGAGGCCGAAAGGCCAGAACAACCAAACAAGGGCTCATAGCCCAAACGAAGGCCCATCAAAAGCCTAACGAAGAGATAATGGAGGATGCTGACATCTGCTTTCATATCTTCACGAGTTCTGAGACAGTCTTTTCTCCTATACTACTGAACCTCTCCAGCTTTCGGAGAAGAAAAGTTCCACCTCATTTGCAGCCAACGATAGTACACTTCTAAGAACAAGTGGCAATGCCTATCACTGTTATAGAAGGAAGCCAAAATCTGCACCGCAACCTATGAACTGAGCTTGGAACCTCCGATCCCTTCCACACATTGAATTTGCTGGTATCATGCTCCCTTCACTTCCTCTAGCAAGAATCTGGACCGCCTAAACGTGACCCATTGCTCTGGGGCTGAATACGGAGAGGGATTTCGTGAACTTTCTTACTCTAGAGAAAAAGGTAGAGAGAGGGACAAAAGAAAAAAAAAAGAAAACCTACTTTCATTATGGTGGATCATATTCATTGTTAGAAAGGCCAACTCCAGCATCAATCTGCAAAATCCATATCCAGATAATTTGATAATTATTTAAGGTTCTATTACATAAGGTGGATGTAGGAGTCCTGTTCACACAACATTGAGTTGTTGCCTTATCCTCGATGACAACATGCCTATGTTCATGTTCCCAACAAAATCTAATTTAAAATTATAGTCTGACTATGAATGATTTTAGTTCATTAGGCTATCTATTTTAACAGCTTCTGCATTTATAAATTGTAGCGTGGACATATATTGACAGTGGCATTGGGCAAGTGCAATGCAATGAAATGAAAGTATGAAACATGGATGGCAGTGTTCTTATTTTCTTTTCCTTTATTTATATAATTCTTTTTTATAAAGAACTTAAAATATCTAAAGGTGCTACATAGAAAAGCTAGCTTCTATAATGTCATGGGTCGCTAAATGGTCTCCACATTGTTCCTGTTGGTGAGTTTTCCTATCTTTCTTACTGTAAAGACCATGAAGTTATCAAATATGGGATTGTGTACATATTTACGAGTGTGTATTTATATACATATTCACCATATCTATGTATTTATGGATGCATGTATCATGGTTATAGGATGTTAGAGTAAAATTGGAGAACTTTACATGCATTGCCAAGTTCAATTATGTGGCTTGAAAAATGAAACATCCTATGCTGTTAGTACTATTTGTTGGGCATGACACACCCAGGGGGTATGAAGCATATGTTTTTTTTTCAAGAAAATGTAATCATTTTGGTCCTCGTATATTATGCTAGTGGTTCATTTTATTTTGCTTTTACCATCACTAAATTTGTGAGTGGGTGTATGTGAGGGCTTGTGTGGGTGTGTGTTTAGTCCCATGGTTATGCATTGGGAAGATCATGAATACTTATACAGTGCCAATGAATTCAAAAATCTTTTTGGGTTATGTTCTAGGTCATTGCACATGATATCAAAGCAAACCCAGCTCATGACCCGGGAGGATTAGAGGGCATTGCAATATAGGCCCGTCTAGGAATGACTATGGGTTGATCATTGTGTTTGTGAGTTTATTTGGACTTTTGGCATAACGAAGATGCGAGGGCTTAAATAGGGAGAGTATGTAAGGGCTTTTGTGGCCGTGTACTTAGTTCCACATTGATTATGCGCTGGATATATTTTGGGTATTTGTACAGGGCCAAGTAATCTAAGTACCTTCTGACTAGCCATTCTGGAATAAGATCTTGGGTCGTTACAGTCTAAACCTTTGTTTGCAACTTGCACAGATTATAGCTGTACCATTATATGGAGACAAACATAAATATATAGGCACTATTTAGTTGCCTGTAATTAGCCAATTCACTGCAATTGAATTGCTGGCAATGAAAACAAGTGTTTGGAAGCCTGCAATTGCAATTGCATGTAGTTCAAGTGCAGGAAAAGGTCCCAAAAGTTGTAATTAGAGTTGGAGTCAAAATTGGTCATGCTAACTACAAGAGATCTTGTAATGACGTAAGCCCTTTGGAAGAGTTTCGCTCGCTGCTCCAAACATCCCTTCTTCTCCATGATGTCCTTATTATTAAAATAATAGTAATAATTTACTGCAATATATTAATGAAGTAATATTATACTATTATAATAATATTATCATAAATAGTAATATTATATAAGATTATAATATATTATTGCTCTAATATTTATTATACTATATTATATTATTTTTTATTATAAAATGCTTAATTATGTTATAATAATTTATGTGATTCTCATATAATAATATTAGAATAGTATTATGTTATTAATATAATGATTGATAAATATATTATATTTAATATTATTAGAATATTGTAAAAATGTTACTATTATTACTAGGATACTGTACAATTATTATAGTATTATTATACATCAAAATTAAAATAATATAAATTATAATTGCATATGATAATAATGTGTCTCCTTATTATAATAGCAAATTGTTTTGACATTCATGTAACTACTTTAGTAATTATTCTTATGCTAAGCCAATGATTATTTAGTAGCAATATTTTTTGCTATTATAATTATAAAAATGATATGATAGTTGTTATATTAGCATAGAAAAGGTGAATAGTTCATTGTTTCTCAGGGATAACCTTACTAGCTTAACTATAGGGCAACCATATCTCATTCCAAATCAAACAACCAAGCAGTTGTAATTACATTTGCATTTTTGAATTAGTGATAACCAAACTAGGCCTCTTTCTGCAACTACTATTCCAATTGCAAGCAGTCGAATTGCAGACTATAATTGAATTGCATGCAACCGAATTGCTCGCAACCAAATTGCTCCCTGCATATATAAAGGAGACACAGAATCAGCGGAGCACCCAAGTAATGTTTGCGTTAAAGTAGTGATTATTTATGTTTATAGTTACCCAGAAACCTATTTCCTGTAATTTTGTTTTGCCATCTCATAATTGTATCTTCTTCTGAATCAATTGTTCATCTCAGAACTTTCTTTTTGGTAAAACATTTCAGAACTTTTTCATTTCCAGCTTTTTGCTCTTCCATTGTTGTATAGTTCGGTAGATTCTTTTTGTGGCCATCAAAAGAAGATAAGTGAACTATTAATGTCACTGGCACAACTGATGTCTGAGCACATTTTGTTTTCTTGTTTGTTTGTATTGGAGCCTTTTGTATCATGTTCCATTAATTGAAAGATGAATGATTTTGCAGAGTATGCCCAGATTTCAACCTGAGAATCTTGAGCAAAATGCAGTTATATTTGAGCGCGTAAATGAAATGGCTAAGAGGAAGGGATGCACCCCTTCACAGCTTGCGTTGGCTTGGGTTCATCACCAGGGAAGTGATGTTTGTCCCATACCAGGAACCACCAAGATTGAGAACTTCAACCAGAATATTGGAGCACTGTCAGTGAAACTCACGCCTGAAGAAATGGCTGAACTTGAATCATATGCTTCAACAGATTCTGTCAAGGGTGATAGATATTCATCTTCAGTGAGCACATGGAAGGACTCTGAGACCCCTCCCCTATCTTCATGGAAAGGTGAATGATGATCCTTTCGAAGCCTGCTTTCCTGTGCTTTCTTTGCAGTTTGATAGTAGTTATCTATGGATTTTGAGAGTATGGAAGGACGTGTTTATGTTTGAGTTCACCAATGTGCATGATTTGCAATGAATGCTGGCCGGTCTTCTGTTTGTGGCTTGCCTAAAATAATGGAAGATGTAATGTCTTTTTGTAAGGAGTTCTGGTGTGCTGAAGAAAAACGTATTAGCTGTTGTCACCAACTACCGCAGAGTGCACATGAGAAGAAGGATGGATGGTGGTTGTGTGTCTAATTTCCTTTTTCTTGCCTTTTGCATGCCAGCACCCACGAACGAGAACACATATGAATACTTTCATACCTTGGGTTGGGTTTGTAATTGCACTTGGGGATACAAACTATTTTTTAAAAAAAATACAAGTTGCATTTACGTTTTGGCACAAAATCATTCTTCGGAAAGCAACTAGTTTCACTCTGTATATTCAACTATTAAATAATGGACTAGAATGTATATTTGAAATCACAGAAGATCCTTGAAGAAGGCATGAGGAAACTATATACTCCTAAATTTCAAGATTAGATTTATTTTGGAACCAAGGTTGGGCACCCTTGAGAGCATGCCCAGGCCTCGTTGGAGCCCTATTTCATGTGGGAATTATTTCATTGTGGTAACAACTTGGTGTAGTCATGACTACTATAAGCTCCTGAAAACTTCTTTAACCACTCTATAATAATAGGATGGGAATATGAAATGAAAGTGTTGTGAAGATAACATGCTGCCCAAACCAACTTCAAGACCCAACCAATGGTTGCTGATGACTTGGTGTGACTGCACCAAATATCAAGGAGAACTAAGACCAGCGAGGATCAGCTTCCCTCATCGGCCGACCCTCTCCTCAGACAGTGACACCAACCAAGCCCAGGGTTGGACCCTTACCGACCTTGTAATCAGATCTCACCAAAGATTGAAGATGAAGCCCTACGTTTGATGATGGACGATGACTCTAGGCTTAGGATGCAGTCATCCACATGAGACCTCGGTCCGACTTCGAACTGCCAACTCATTTGCCATATAGACAAAATCCATAATGGCTTGACAACTTTGATTCACAGGCGAGTGGGAAGATTCTCCATCCTAACAACCTGTCAGAACGTGGCCTAATGATCTAAAGAATCAGACCTAATAACCTACAGATTCTGACTAGCGGTCTATGGCCCCATTTCAATGAAGAAAGATATGAAGGGGATCCTTAGATAAGCCAACTAGGGATAGAGAATACTATACCACCTACTCCTGCACTTACTATCCTCCCTCTTTCCTCAACTATTCTCAAGCTCCGACTCACTTAACCATCGAAGGGTTCTCTATTGGATAACCTCTGGCACAAGCGGACTTCTCTTATAGGTTCTCTTTTGGTACCTCCGTCCCCGATCGACATCTTTCTTTAGCCACATCCATCTCGGACCGGAGTCTTGTAGCAACAGATTTGGTGCTAGAGAAAAGGCCAAGCCCGATTTAAAGAGGAAAGAGAACATGATACAGATGAGAGTACGTAACTTCACCGCCACCCATCGATAATCCATTCGTTGCAACCAAAGCAAAGCCGCCCGAGGGTCCATCGCCATGCAGCCCTCTGTCATGATGAATCTGCCACCTTTTGATATCTTGATCCACCAGATCCAGGCTTTGACTGGCACCATGCAATGGCTCCAGCAGATGGTGGAGTAGCAGCAGTGTCCAGAGTCAATCCCTTAAGTGGCTCCTTCTTAGCATAGCCATAGAGTCTAGAGCCTACCTCCCGACAGTGTCTCCACTCTACTCCTACTTTTTTGCCTTGATCATCCTTCCATTGGAGCTTGAGGGAGTAGGATCGGCGACAGTGCTCTTCCTCCGATGGAGATTTGACTCTAGACCACTCTTCCGGGCTTAGGAGATTGCAGAGAGAGGAGGAGCTCGAGAAAAAAGTTTAGGATATCGAGCCCCACCTTGAAGAAGTCCAGAGTGGAGCTCACTAAAGCAATGATGGCCCTGACTTCAACTCTCAACCTCCCTTCTTCCAAGCTATTCTAAAGGAACTAATTCTAAGTCGGATCAAAATACCTCAGGTGGAGCCATATGATGGCTCCTCAGATCCTCTCAACTATCTGAAGGTTTATAGGACTCTCATGATGTTGCAGGATGCCTCGGACGTCTTTCTTATCTTGCCTTCCTGACCATCTTTAGGAAGTCGATACAGGCATTCGGGACTCCATCCAGAGTCTATCTACTCCTTTGAGTAGCTCAAAAGGTTGTTCATTGCTCACTTTGGCAGCATCATCAATAGTCGTAGAATATCAACAGTCTCTTCTCTATCCAACAAGAAGAGGATGAGTCGCTGTGCAATTATATGGCGCACGTTAATGCCGCCATGTTGGAGGTACGCAACCTTGATGAGTCAGTAGCACTGTCAGCGCTTAAGTGAGGACTCTGGAATGAGCACCTCATCTTCTCTCTTAATATGACTTTTTCAAGGGACTATGCCAACTTGCTAGCCAAAGTCCGAAAGTACACTCAGATGGAAGAAGTTCGGGTGGCGCATAAGTAGGCGAAAGGAAAAAAGACCCACATCAAGGAGCAAGATCAAGAGGATCCTCAGACGATCGAGCGAAAGGGGAATCCTCTTGACCATCGAAGAATCATCAATCGAGGAGCCGACCTTGGCAGTTCAATAGTTACACCTCTCTATCCACTCCTTGGGTCTAGATCCTAATGAAGATCAAAGGTCAGAAGTATCTTTGATGGCCTGAACTATTGAAGGTCCCTCTTGAATGAAGGAGTAAGAGAAAGTACTATCACTTCCATTATGGCCATAGTCACGATACTGAGGAATGCCTTCAGCTCGAAGATAAGTTCGAGACCCTGATCCAAAGAGACTACCTTGGCAAATATGTTCAAGAGTGACAGAACCAACCATTCGAAAAGCCACATAGCATTAGCCCAGTGAGGAGAACAATAGCAACCGACCCATGGTTGGTGTTATCAACATAATTTCTGGCCTTGTCGGTGGTAGGTGGGTAGAGGTTCAGGGGGTGAAGAGATAACATATGGGGGGATGTTGTTTGTTTCACTGATGATGATCTCCAAGGGATGCAAATCTCACGTGATGACACTATCATCGTGTCAATGATGATAGAAATTCTGATGTAAAAAAATTTAGTTGATAATGAAAGTTCAGCTAATGTCTTATTTTATGATGCTTACCAAAGAATGAGATTTCTTATTAACCGACTAAAAACAATCAATACTCTGCTAGTCGGATTCTTTAAGGACTCCATGATCATGGATGGTGAAGGGAAGCATGATGGTTTTGTACATGTATTTTTAAAATTTTACAGCGGAACATACATAGATTAAATGATTTAATCTACAATGCATGCATAGATTAAATCTAAAATCACCATACAGGATCCATGACATGAACGAATATACATGTATATAAATCTGAAATCTAAAATTTAGCGAGTATAGATCATATCTATATATAATTAGATCATATCTAATTTATATTTAGATCATATCTAAATATGAATTGAATTCAAAACTTCATACTTGAGTACAGGTAGTAGATCACCACATTTGAAATCCATAGTAATTGATTCTTCATGATGCTCGATAGCCACAAACATGTCCGACCTCTACAGATATCCACACGAAGCCCTTGTGTTGATCAATCTCCTCAGGAGTGCTAGCTCGTGAAGACACATGCTTTGGCTGATCTCAAAGGAATCACAAAGAAGATGAAGAATAAGAAAACTATTTCCTTTTCTTCCTGGATCTACACATCAGATCTCTATAATAGAGTTCAAGAGAAAAATCCTTTCTTCTCAATTTTTCACACATAAGAGAGAATCTTTCTCTCTTCTTTTCATATCTTTGAGAAAAATTTTTCTTCTCTAATTTTTCATGATGAAAATCAGATCTAATTTGATTTCTCATACTAAAAATCATATAAAATCTTGAGTCCTAGAAGAACCTAAAAGAGAGATCCAAGAGAAGAACCATTTTTCTCTCTTTTTCTCTTTGATCTAGAACTCTAGGAAGCCCCAAACATCCAATCAGATTTTTTTGATATATTTTTTTTAATTTTTTATGTTAAAAATTAGATCTAATCTAATTTTTATCTTAAAAAAATTTAAAAAAAAATCTGAAAGAAGAACTTCTTCTTCAAGGCTGTGTACAAGAAAGAAGACCCATCTTTTTTCTTCTCTTTCTCTCTTTGGGAAGAACTTTTCTTCTCCAATTTTTTGCTGTATAACCAATAGAGGAGCCTCTCTTTGATGCCCAAAAATCAGCAGTAAAAGCTCTCAAAAATCTTTTCAAGAGGAGAGGAGAAGAGGGATGGCGTCATGTAAAATTGGGGCGTCGAAGCCCCTTCTTATTTTTGGCGACAAGAAAAGGAGGGGGGACGCCCATCTTTCTCATGGAACAAATAAGGGGGCGCAGCCTTTAGTGGAGCATGGAGTTTTTTCTTAATGTGAAGAGAGGTGGGGTGTGGAGATTTATATCACATGGAGTTTAGGTTTTAAGTTGATTAAGTCCTATTCCAAATAGG
This sequence comes from Elaeis guineensis, assembly GCF_000442705.2. Classification (NCBI taxonomy): domain Eukaryota; kingdom Viridiplantae; phylum Streptophyta; class Magnoliopsida; order Arecales; family Arecaceae; genus Elaeis; species Elaeis guineensis. The sequence goes on from NC_026001.2 coordinate 30,040,836, forward strand.
ACTCAAGATCTTGTTCCAACTCTAACTAACCCTTAGATTCAATCCTAACCAATTTACGAATTAGTTATAACAAACTAACTAATTAGATCCTAGCTCAATTATTAAACCAATTAGACCCCAATCCAATGAAAGAATTAGTTAGATTAAAATCCCATTGATACCGAGATTGATTCTTGATGGATATGAGGAAAGTTTTTGATAATAGAATTTGATCCAATCAAGTCTATTATTCAACAGAGTTTGATCCAATCAAAATATATATAAAATAATTGAATCCTATTCAACTTAGAATTTGATTTGCATCCTTGAGATCAATTGAAACAAATTTTATTATCTAATAGGAATGCATCCAAATAATTCAAAGCCAATCTAGTTGAATCCAATTCAATTAGATATGATCCAATTTTCATTACTCAATCAAATTGAGCCAATTAACAATCAAATTATCAATTAATTGTTCCTCTAATTTACCAACCATTAGTAAATAAGTTATTGCAACCTTTGCATAGGATTAATCATTAATCAAATTGATAATTAAATCCTTCAATGATTCATAATTGTCGATCAGCCATTTGATCAGACAGGTACTTCTATGTGTGTGATCCCATAGGTTCGAACCTAAGCCGGTAGCACAAGAACAATTCTTGTATTAATCAATGTAACCATCTAGCAATAAGATCCGATGTCTGGATAGATCGAATGTATGCCCAGCAACATTCTAGAACCCATGTAGATATAGTTATCGTATAATTCATCCCTTTGACACTTGATGCTCAAGGATGACTAAGGGTTAAACTGTTAACCCAAAAAAAGTGGTCCATATTGTGTCTCAATCTTAAATATTTTGTGACTCCTCACTAAGACTACTTTGGTCAAAGTTTTGCTAAATTGAAATACAGTGATGCATCATCTTCAATTTTACTTGGAGTGGTCAATCCCATCTTGACTCGCACTCAGACTTTACAAGTACTTGACTGTACCCAAAAATCTTTCATCATCGAATTAGAAATTCAGATAGTTTGGCATCAAAGCACAGTGAGTTGCTTGCAAGTCACCGAGGCAGTCTCAGGTCAGAGGGACATATATACCCATATCTCATCAAAGCAACCCTTGACAGCAGAATACTCCAGAAGTGGTCACGCTCAGTGAAATATACTCCTACATATCACCCGTATGCCATAGCCGTATCACCATATGCCTTGGTTAAGAGGACAACCAACTGATATGGCACACAAAGATCTACACTCGATATAATTATCGTCTTTGTAACAATTGTATCATTTGGTCATGAGCAGGATTTAAGAACCACACGATAAATTCTTTTTTATCATTTTGAAAGTAGTTCTAAGAACTTCATCATAACATATGAGTTCTATTTTGGAAGATGTATTCCTTATGATGAATTTGTCAGATAATATTTATCAATTTTATAATTTATATACATGTATGGAGCACAATCATCTACAATCTAGATGATTGACTTTAGGATACGTTTTTTAATAACTTTCATTTGGACTAAAGTCAATCGATTGGTATCAAATACCCATCTTCTATTTGAGATCATCAAACTCATTAGATCTGATTGCTCTCGTTAGTAGGTCAGTCAAGTTCTCCTTTCAGTCGATCTTCCTAAGGTTGACTTTATTTCGATCTTATCGAATAAGGTAATTACAATGCAGAATATATTTGATCCTCAAATGGAATATCAGTTCTTCAGCTTGAGCTATGGCTCTAGTACTGCGTCAATACAGAAGGACTGGACAATCAATAGAGGGTGCCACTCTACGCTCATTGATGAACTTCCATAACCAAACAACTTCTTTACCAGCATCAAATACCATAAAAAACTCTATATCGCAAATAAAATTGGCTACTGAATACTGTATGAAATCTTTCTAGCATATCGCTCCTTCTTTTAGGATAAAAAATACAACTTGACACAACTTTATCATTTCGATCCGACTAAAAACTGAAATCAATATTCTATAGATTTTAAGTCAGACTCTCCATAAACGAGCCATTGATCTTTAATATTTCATAAATACTTAAAGATGATTCTAATAACCTTTCAAATCTTTATGGAGAATAGAAATGACAACCAAATTTTTATTCTCTGTAATGTAGGGATGTTTTATGATCGCGATGTTATCGTTAGGATACCATGATTATCAATCTAATTTTGATTTCAATAAAAATTAAAAATATATAGAAAGTAGCGAGTCGGATCGAATCCATAGAGAAGATAGAATTTTGATTTAAAATTTTTGATTTTATAAAAAAAATAAAATTTTAAAAAAAATAATTTAAGTCAGAAAATAAAAATTAAAAATAAAAAAAATAAATTCGGTACTAAGATCTACTAACTAGATCCTAGCATCTACTTACAATAAAAATAAAAAATAAGAATTTAAAAAGTATAAAATAAATTGATACTAAGATCTACTAACTAGATCCTAGCATCTACTTAAAAAAAATAAAAGGTAGAAATTTAAAGTGTAAGAAAATAAATTTTACATTAATTGAAATTAAAATTCAAGTACAAAAAATTTAAAAAAATAATAAAATAAAATAAAAATAAAACTATAACAAAGATCTGAAGTTGATCAGTCAAGCCTCATCGAAAATATGGTTGATGATCTCTCCATCTTCTGTCATACTCTGTAGAGCAAACTGACTTCTCTCCTTCTTTTTCTTGGATCCCTAAAGCTATTTTATTTTTTTCTATTTTTTTCTCACTTTCTACTGATTTTTCTTCTTCCTAGACTTATTTTCGGACCTCCTATTTATAGGTAAATTTTTTATATTTTTTTGATAGGAAAAGGAGTCCTAAAATCTTTAGAAATTATTTTAATCTCCTAGAAATATTTCTGACCATCGGATCAGGCTTGAACCGCCCAGATCTACCCGAAAAATTTATGTTTTAATCCGAATCAAAGTCAGATCGAATGTCAGCCATTCGATCTGGGTTCTGATAAAGTTCTGACCATCGGATCATGCAAAAGATCTCCTACTCAAAGTCGGGAATGTCCTTAGCCGTCCGATCACTTGATGGATCATTTTTGGGCCGTCGGATCGCACAAATCCTCTTCTTATAAACCGATAGCAAACGTGGACCATCAGATCTGGGTCGGGATGGATGTTAGCTATTAGATCGTGTCCAGAATCCTTCTCTCGCTGTGAGCCGCGTCTGTGGACTGCATGAAGTTTCCTATGGACCGTGCCCTGATTTTATGGACTGACCGACCGGTCCACCATGCATCGAAGGTAATAAAAATTATTTTTTAGGATATTTTAGCTTGATTTTTTGCTCCAATTTTTGCCTAAAAAATAAAAAAAATATGCATTAAATTTTTCAAAATTTTTTCATTATTTTGGTGCTTAAATTGCTCAATTAAATTAACATCTATTTTTTATAAATATATTCTAATTTTATATTTTTTTTAAATTATTTATTTTTGTAACAAAATTTAATTTATTTATGAAATTAAATTTTTAAGAAGATGTTAGCATCATAAATTATCAAAAATACCTACAATAAATATAAAAATATACCACTTTTTATACCCTCTAATTTGAACTTTGCTTGTTCTCGAGTAAAGAAAGAATTTAGAATTAAGTATTGTTTAACTTAAAATTTTGAATTTCACCAAACTATTTTCAAAAATTTACTGATATACAGTAGAGTGTGAGTGAGGTATGTCATTAGGGTATTAATACTCATCAAGGTGGGAGTTAAACTAAGAACACTAAATCTTTTCTAAATTTTTTTAAATTATTTCTACCTTTATCTCCAAATCATTCACCTTCATATGGACAAGTATATTGTTACTTCCATTCTTCATTTATTAAACTCTTTATTTATTTATTTTTTTAAATATTATACCGCTATTGAATGTCTTAACCCCTTAAGCTTTCTGTTTGACCCATATAGCGAGTTTTCAGCCAATGACTCCCAAACTAGACGACTTTAGGATATTAGGTATAGAATACTCCTCGGACCTACTTGCTCGAATCAAACAGACTACGAGTTAAAACTAGCTTTACAACAAAGCTTCTTTGCCCTTCATACCTTTTGATGCGAAACTCAATGCTTGCTTAGGCAAAGAGGCCCGGTTACTCAGTATGAAGTACTTAAAAACTTTTTTTTTCTAATTTTTATATAAAAAAATATATAGTTACCCTACACAAGCCCATAAAAAGTTAACTCTTCTTTGATGCTGGTAGAAAAATTTAGAAATACTCAAAGAAAACTATTTAAGTTCTAAACTTAACTCTTTATTGAGTTTTCTTAATACTTGATCCCTCAATATCTCATAAACTCTATGATCTGTGCATCAATTTTTTTTTTAAAAATGCTTGATTTAATTCGATTCTTAAGTATAATCAGATGCTTAAATACTAAATACTAACTTACTTGAGGACTTTAAAAATTTAAAAATTTTTATTTTTCCTCCAACTTAATCGACATTATTCTCAATGGAGTAGAAAAAATGAAGGGTGCATACAAAGAGAAAGAAAAGAAAGATGTCATCTGATCCAGAAGTCTTTTCAGAATTGATTCTCCCCCAACTTAGTCAAGATTATCTTTAGATCCCTACAAAAGACACTAAGTAAGACTTGATTGACCTAAACAAAATATAAAAGATAGCAAAAAGTACAAAACTAAAAATTAAAAACTAGATTGCCTCTCAAGAAGCGTTAAGTTTACTATCTTCAGCCAGACCATGCTGATTCTCTCACCTATCCCATATCGAATATTGGATTGATAAATTTTAATGATTTTGAATTGCCAATCTCAAGAAGATGGTCTATAATAAATTTTAATATTTTATTATCAATCTTTAGAAAGTAGTTCACATTTTCATTCTTAATTTTAGAAAGGTAGTTCACAAACCCATTCACAGACCCTTGTTTATTGAGAATTTTTCCTATTTGTTCTTCTAAAATGCTCATAAATTGAGTTTTTAGATTAGGAGTTGAGTTTGAAGTAATGGGTGCTGAAAGGATGTCAGTTGATTTTAAACATGTGCACTCAGATGTGATCAAGGACAATTTTAATTTTGGAGGAGGTGATTTTAAAGTGGAAGAACCGGCTTCTGGGGCTGAAGGGAATGAAACTTTTGATGAATATATCTTGGATAACTTATCTGCTCTCTTCTCTTTATTACTTAGATCAATATCAGTACTGGGCTCAGGTTCTTCTATTGGGCTAGTCTCAGTACTAATCTCCTCTTCTAATTTTTTTTTTGGCTAGCATCAGTACTAACCTCACTCACCTGGACTTGATATGGGTCTTTAAGAATCCTATCACTTTTAAGCTCAAAGATTACTTTGTCATTTTCAAATTGAGAATTCTTAGGTGGGACATTGGATTGTTGACTAGGTCCAGGTGGTTGGTGGGTGGTTGGATTGTTTTTAAAATCTGATATTTGTTGGCTCGACAGTTGACCTAGTTCTCTCCTTATGGTTGACTCAGCTAATTGACTTATTTGTGCTTCTAGCCTAGCGAGAGATTATTGTTGGGTCATAATCATTTGTTGAAGTTTGCTAAACCTATCATCGGCTAGAGGAGTCTGTTGAGGAGGTGGGTATGAAGACTGATTGTAATAGGATGGCTGAGTAGGCTGACCTCTATTATAAGTATAATTTTGGTATTGGGGCCTATTCTGAAAGTTCTGCATAGAAAAAATTTGAGTCTGAGCCTGAGTCTGTTGGGGTCTCCAAGAAAAATTAGGGTGGTTCCTCCAATCTTGGTTATATGTATTTAAGAATAGATCATTGACAGGATTGGAGTAATATTGAGTAGCTTGAACTTGTTCTTGGATGAAAGGTAAAAACTGTGCAGCCGTAGGACATTCACTAACATGATGGGCTGGGCTAGCACAGATAAAATAAATCTTCTGATAATTAAAAAATTGTGTGTATTGTACAGGAGATTGTAGATCTAAGGCTAGGCATTTATCTATAAGAAGGTCGACTTTATCTAATTTTTGGACTAGCAGGTTCAAATCGACCTCAGAACTAGAGTTAGAATATTTGATCCCATAGAATGATGGGAACATCGATGGATTATAGATGGAAGGAATAAAATATTCCTTCATCTACCTTGATGGTTCTTAGAATTTCTAGCCATTTGATTATCATGTTTAGCATGGATCAGTCATTCAATTTCAGGATTAGGTTTAATTATGTTAGAAAAAATTATACCGTGCATGTATTAGTGCAAACCCTAATATGTGTGTTGTTAAGATTTTTTTTTTTTTTTAAGAAGGAGGAGAAAAAGAAGAGAAAAGAAAGAAAGAGAAAAGTTCTAAAGATGAGATCCTTAAGAAAAGTCTTAGACCTAAAGATGTAAGATGAGAAGAATTAGTTGTGGTTAAGTGTTAATTGCAATCAAGTTTGCAAATAGTTAAACCGAGACACCTATGAATTTCTTAGACCTAACAATTCGATGTAAAGTGGTTTAGTCTAGATATAAATTGGGTTTGTTTTCACTTCCTTCAACTAGCCAAGTAAGAGGTGAGGTCGTGGGGGTCTTTCCATTGCTTGCCTTAGACACTAATTGAATTGGTCAGGTAAGCTAATGGAACCAATTAAATAACCACGAATCTACTTAGGCAAAGCCTTTGTAACCTCTAGCCTTAGACACTAGTTTCAGGGATGAGTCCAAACTTACTTTGTATTTGACTTGACCACAATACTCAAACTGAACTCAATTGATCCTAGGGGCCCATGTCTACTTGATTTTAGTTAGGTTTGGGTTAATGCGAGATGCTGGTTGGTTGTTTTTGGGCTAAGAAAGGGTGATGAGATCTCCTCCTTATCTTGTTATGGGTATTGCCCTTAAATTGATTTGAGATGGATATGCATAACTAATTTTAAATAAGGGGTTCTATGCAACTAAATTAGATGCATGAAATTAATTAAATTTGAAAGCTTATCTTGTCTTCAGCGATCACCAAAAAAAAATCTAAGATGATGAATGCTTCTAACAATTAAGTTTCTACTCTTATCATACAATTTTTATTAAGTTTATGTGGATAAATTTTATGTTAATTTAAAAAAATAGTAATTAATACTAAAAAAAATACTTAGGATTGATCTCACCAAGTAAAATTTGAAGCTTTCTACCTTTTTTTTTTGAATTTTTGAATTTTTTTTCTACAAAAAGATAAAAAAATAAAAAAATTAGTAAGTTAAATTTACAAAAAAATCAAAGAAATCAAACATTAAAATTGGTGCCTTCCCCGATAACGGTGTCAAAAATTGATATGATCGTGATGTTGTCGTTAGGACACCATGATTATCAATCTAATTTTGACTTCAATAAAAATTAAAAATATATAGACAGTAGTGAATTGAGTCGAATCCACAGAGAAAGCAGAATTTTGATTTAAAATCTTTAATTTTATAAAAAAATAAAATTTTAAAGAAAGTAATTTAAGTTAGAAAATAAAAATTAAAAATATAAAAAATAAATTTGGTACTAAGATCTACTATTTAAATTCTAGCTTCTACTTCAAAAATTAATATGATCAAGATGCTGTCGTTAGGACACCATAATTATCAATCAAATTCTGACTTCAATAAAAATTAAAAATATATAGAAAGTAGTGAGTCAGGTCGAATCCACAAAGAAGGCAGAATTTTGATTTGAAATCTTTGATTTTACAAAAAAAAAATAAAATTTTAAAGAAAATAATTTAAGTCAGAAAATAAAAATTAAAAGTATAAAAAATAAATCCGATACTAAAATCTACTAACTAGATCCCAGCACTTACTTGTAATAAAAATAAATAACAAGAATTTAAAAAGTATAAAATAAATTGGTACTAAGATCTACTAACTAGATCCTAGCATCTACTTGCAAAAAATAAAAGACAGAAATTTAAAGTACAAGAAAATAAATTTTACATTAATTAAAATTAAAATTTAAGTATAAAAAATTAAAAAAAATAATAAAATAAAATAAAAATAAAACTATAACAAGGATCTGAAGTTGATCAGTCATGCCTCATCAGGAAGATGGTTGATGACCTCTCCATTTTTCGTCCTACTCCATAGAGCGAACTAGCTTCTCTCTTTTTTTTCTTAGATCTCTAAAGCTATTTTATTTTATTTTTTTATTTTTTTCTCACTTTCTACTAATTTTTTTTCTTTCTAGACTTATTCTCAGACCTTCTATTTATAGATAAATTTTTCATATTTTTTTGATAGAAAAAGGAGTCCTAAAATCCTTAGAAATCGTTTTAATCTTCTAGGAATATTTCTGATCGTCGGATCAGGCTTGAACCATCCAGATCTGCCCGAAAAATCAATGTTTTAATCCAAATCAAAGTTGGATCGAATGTCAGCCGTCCGATCTAGGTTCTGATGAAGTTTTGGCTGTCGGATCATGTAAAAGATCTCCTATTCAAAGTCGGAAATATCCTCAGTCGTCCAATCACTTGATGGATCACTTTTGGGCCGTCAGATCGCGCAAATCCTCTTCTTATAAACCGGCAGCAAACGTGGACCGTCAAATCTGGGTCGGGATGGATGTCAGCCGTTGGATCGCATCCAGAATCCTTCTCTCACTGTGAGCCGTATCTGTGGATCGCATGAAGTTTCCTGTGGAACGCGCCCTGATTTTGTGGATCAATCGGTCGGTCCACCGTGCACTGAAGGTAATAAAAATTATTTTTTAAGATATTTTGGCTTGATTTTTTGCTCGATTTTTACCTGAAAAATAAGAAAAAATATGCATTAAATTTTTCAAAAATTTTTCATTATTTTGGTACTTAAATTACTCAATTAAATTAACATCTATTTTTTCATAAATATATTCTAATTTTATTTTTTTTAATTATTTATTTTATTTTTATAAAAAAATTAATTTATTCATGAAATTAGATTTTTAAGAAGATGTTAGCACCATAAATTATCAAAAATATCTACAATAAATGCAAAAATACATCACTTATCAAGATGTCATTCTTGATTAAGAAAATTTCACCCAAACAATACAAAGAATACTTTTACAGAAGTATTAGCATATTTGTATATACAGGATTCTACTTCATTCTCAATAAAGTTATATGTTCAAAATATATGTTCCAACTTCGAGAAGCTTGATTCAATCCGAATGGATCTGAGGATTGCCACAAGAAAACCGTCTTGTCATAGTCAACACTATAAATTTGATGAAATCTTTTGACAATCGGACAGAATTAATAGGTCTACACCTTTTCATCTGTGCCTCTTATCTATTTTAAAATTCACTTACACCCTATGGGTTTTATCCTTTTAGGTGAATTAACGAATATCCATACATCGTTGATCTTCATGGACTTCATTTCAGATTTAATGGCTCCAAGCCACTTCTCAAAGTTAGATCCCTGTATAGCATCCGTATGGAAAATCAAATTTTCATCTCGAATCTACAAAATGAAGTATTTGTTCGGCTGATACGGTACTCTACCATATTTACTCAAGGATGCCTTTACATCAGGCTCCAAAATTGATCTAATCAACTTCGGTTCTGTTGGTTTGTGTTAGAGTCGGTTCCTCTACCTATCAAGCTTCACTAAGCTTGCTCTTAACGGCATTAGTTCTTTCATCAAAAAAATTTTTTTCTAAAAAGAATACCTTGAGATTCATGAACATCTCATGTTCATCAAGAAGGTAGAAGAAATATCTCTAATATAATATTTATCAGACCAAAATTCAAGCTCGTCGGTTTGTGAATATTTTACATAAGTTTGATACCCCAAACCCTAAGGTAAGAGAGCATCGAATTAACCAGATCCATATCTCATATGGAGTTTTGGTAATCGATTTGCTTGGAATGTTCTTAAGCACATATCAAGTAATCTCTAAAATATAACCTCAAGCAGATTAGCAAAACCCACAATGGACTGAAGCATATCTAACAAAGTTCAATTTCTCCTTTCAGACATCTTTTTAAACAGTGATATCCCAGGAGAGGTCCATTAAGAGAGAATCTAATTTTCTTCTAGATATGTCAAAAACTTACTGTAAAGGTATTCACTTCATCAGTTAAATTGATGAATTCTAATACTCTTTGCAGTTTATTTTTCTACCTCATTATGAAATTATTTAAATATTTCAATCGATTTGGATTTATACTCCATAAGCAAGACACACCCATGTCAAAATAGGTTGTCAGAGATTTTAATGAAGTAGTAAGCCCTCTTCTGGTACTTATGTTCATGAGTGTAAATATATCAATATGTATCAAACTCAAAACATCACTGGCTCATACATCCTTTTCAATTAAAGGTGATTAAGTCAATTATGCCAAAAGCAGGTTTTAGTAACATTATCTAATCCAGGGTGCTAGTTAGAAGTATACTTTACACTAACAGGCTATGGTACTGAGTTTATATCATTTTCAATTGTCTACTCATTATTACAGTATCATTCACAATGATATCATAATAATCATTCTTATTGACACCATCAATAAGATTGGACAATAGTGACAATCACTTAAATGACATCTTCATAATTGAAAACAAGCTCGATGATTCTTAATGTTAAGACTGGAACAGACTTCCATGTCTTATATTCAAGAGTTTCTTGCCATTTTTAAATCTTTTACTATCCTAAAATCTTTTACAACTATTTGTAAATATGGCTTGTATTGTCGGTATCCCATACCTAGGTAGTAGTATTACCAATAGAGAAACTTTAAGGACTTATCATATAACTATTTTGACTAGCAACTATTTACTAATTTTTCTTTTAAGCCTGTTTGGTTTAGCCTGAGACTTCTTGATCAATTTACCCAAAAACATACTCAACTTCTGATACCGGCTATCGAAGTTAGGTCTGATAATATTATTATTGTCTAACAGTGAAGAGAGCAATAATTTTCTAGCCATTTCTGAAAAGAGAACAATTGACCTATTAGTATATGAACTATTTATGCCTAAAGACTTGAACTTTAGTCTAAAGATTCTCTCACTATTTTATATGAATTGATAGCCTCTACCTTTAATTTGAGAAATTATCTTAATTCTTTAGTGAGTACTAGAATCCACACAGACTGCATATAGTCTCGAGGATGGCTCGATCAATCCATATGAAACTATGGATAGATTCTTAATTAATTATTTCTCTAAATAACTTCTGATATTTAATTTCGTCCCAGATTTTATTTCAGTAGACGATGGGCCTCCACTGAAAGTTTCAATTAGGTCCAACTATTAACATGAACCTACTCAGTGATTCTAGCCAAAGAATGATCAGGTCTGAAGATGGCTTGGTCAATCTGACCACCATCAGATAGTTCAACAGAGTCATCATATGATGAATGATAATTTCATCATTTAGAGAGAACACCAGATGGATGGCACCTGCAATGTTAATCTGAAATAATGGATCCATTACCATTCACCTTAATGGGAGGCTATGATCTAGTTATCTCTATAACTAACTCATTTTATAGATCTAATAATTTAAAAGATTTGATTAAATCTTTTAGAAGATATCAGTCGACCTACAAGTCATAAATCCTTTCACTGACTTCACCAAATCATGAAAAGAACTAGTGACTAGCTGGTCCAATCGGTATGTCGTAAATCTTTCCACTGACTTCACCAAGTCATGAGAAGGACTAGAGACAAGTCGGTTTAGGATACCTATCATACTGATTAACCTTAATGACATTGGCTAACTTGAATCACTTAGTAATCTAATCAAAATCTAATTTATCAAATTGATCAGATAAGTGAGATCAGTGGGAGGGTCTGCTGAGCTTGCCTTAGACACCATCTGAATGACCAGGTAAGCCGCTCTCAATTAAAAACCATCGATCGAAATGCCAAACTTATCTTAGACACCAATTGATTAACTAGTTTCAATTTGACCAACTTAATGATTCGAGTTCAATCACTGAGCCATAATCAAGGTCCATTTGGTCTAATCAAAGATATGGATTTGACCGTCTGCAACTATTGTATTAGAGAAATCTTGATTAATCTAATTCAATATTTAGTTAGACTTAATCAATTTTTCTACATGATTAATCAATTTTTTGATTCTAACCTTAAGTCTAACCCAATTAAAGAGAAGGATCTGATTTGAGCTAACCCATGCCCCATATTTTATGCAACGTCATTATATCTTAAATCATAATTTTTAGATCTATTCAGTTCAACACTTAAATTCTCAATTAAGTTTTTGCATCAACATGGTTAAAGTTTTGAAATAATTTCTTATGTAAACCTTTTACATTAAATCATAAAATATTTTAGATCAAATCTAAATTTTTATGATTTTAAATCAAAATAATTTTGATTAGTCAAGATTAGATGTAACTAATTTTTTCACAACTTGCATCACATGCAACAACACTTAGGGTTTCAAGATCTAGGATTTTGCAAGAAAATAAGTTTTCTCCTTTCACTTTCTTCTTTATTGGATCTCACAGTGGCACCCCTACACGCCATGAAGAGCATCCCATTGAATAAGAAGAGAGGGTCACATAATCTTACTTGCTCTTATGATCAAACAGCCTAGTGATTATCCAATCCGAGTACTTTGCTACTCAGAATATCTAATCTAATTCACATATCAAATATGCAAAAATTTAGATCTAATCTAAATTATATTAGATCACATCTAAAATCAGATCATAACACATCTCATGCATTACTAAATCTAGATTTTAACTCTACATGCATATATGTTCATGTCATAATGAACCTTCACTCTGAGCCCATTTGAAGGGAAGCATGGTGGTTTTGTACATGTATTTTTAAAATTTTACAGTAAAACATACATAGATTAAATGATTTAATCTACAATGCATATATAGATCAAATCTAAAATCATTATACAGGATCCATGACATAAACAAATATGCATGTATATAAATCTGAAATATAAAATTTAGCAAGTATAGATCATATCTATATGTAATTAGATTATATAGCGATGTTCTAAGTTATGGTACATATTGATGTATTTACACTCACGAATATTAATGCCAGAAGAGGGCTTATTACTTCATAAAAATCTCTGATGATCTATCTTTGTATGGGTGTGTCTTACTTATGAAGCATAAATCCAAATCAATTGAAATGTTCAAATAATTCTATAATGAGGTAGAAAAATGAATTGCAAAGAGTATTAAAATTTATCGATTTGACTGATAAAGTGAATACCTTTACAGTAAGTTTTGACATATCTTCGAATAAATAAGATTCTCTCTTAATGGACCTCTTTTGAGACATCGTTATTTAAAAAGATGTCTGAAAAAGGAAATTGAATCTTGTTAGATATGGTTCGATCTATTATAGAGTTTGCTGGTCTGACTGAGATCATATTTTAGAGACTACTCGATATGTGCTCGAGAATATTTCTAGCAAATCGATCACAAAACTCTATATGAGATATGGACTTGGATAATTCGATAATCTTTTACATTAGGGTTTGCAGTGTCAAATTTGTGTAAAATATTTACTAATCGATTAGCTTGAATCTTGGTATGATAAATTTTATTTAAGGATATTTCTTCTACCTCCTAATGGATATGAGATGTTCATGAATCTTAAGGTATTCTTTTTGGAAAGAAAGTTTTTTGGTGAAAGAACTGATGCCTTTAAGAGCAAGCTTAATAAAGTTTGATAAGTAGGAGAACCAACTCTGACACAAACCAACAGAATCGAAATTGATTAGATCAAATCTGAAACCTGATGTAAAGACATCTTTGAATAGATACAGTAGAGTACCATATCAGCCGAACAGATACTTCAATTTCTAGATTCAAGATGAAGATTTGATCTCTCATACGAATACAATACAAGGATCTAACATTGAGAAGTGGCTTGGAACCATTAAATCTAAAATAAAATCTATAAAGATCAATAATGTATGGACATTCGTTGGTTCACCGAAAGGGGTAAGACCCATATGGTCTGAGTGAATTTTAGATGGATAAGAGGCACAGATGAAAAGGTGAAGATCTATTAATTCTATCTGATTGTCAAATGATTTCATTTAAGTTGTAGTATTGACTATGATGAGATAATTTTTTTATGGCAATCCTTAAGTCCATTCAGATTAAATCAAGCTTCTCAGAGTTAGAATATATATTTTGAATATATGGCTTCGTTAAGAATGAAGTAGAATCCTGTATGTACAAATGGGCTAATAGTTCTGTAAAATTATTTTTTGTGCCGTTTGGATAAAATTCTCTTAATTAGGAATGACATCCCTACATTACAGAGAATAAAAGCTTGATTGTCATCTCTATTCTCCATAAAGATTTGAAAGGTTATGAGAACCATCCTTAAATATTTATGAAATACTAAAGACTAATGGCTCGTTTATAGAGAATCTGATTTAAAACCTATGGAATATCGATTCTAGTTTTTAGTCGAATGAAAATGATAAAGTTATGTCAGATTGTGTTTTATCCTAAAAAGATGAGTGACATGCTGGAAAGGTTCCATGCAATAGTTAGCAGCCAATTTTATTTGCGATACGGAGTTCTTTGCAGTATTTGATGCTAGTAAAGAAGTTGTTTGGTTATGAAAATTTATCAGCGAGCATAGAGTGGCACCCTCCATTGATGGTCCAGTCTTTCTATATTGATAGCAGTTTTGGAGCCACAGCTTAAGCTGAAGAATTGATGTTCAATCTGTGAACCAAACACCTTCTACATTGCAATCAATTTGTTCGATAAGATCGAAATAAAATTGACCTTAAGAAGATCGACTGAAAGAAGAACTTGACCGACCCGTTGACTAAAGCAATCGAATCTAATGAGTTTGATGATCTAAAATGGAAGATGGATATTTGATACCGATCTGATTGGCTTTAGTCCAAGTGGGAGTGTTGGAAAATGTGTCCTAAAGTCAATCATCTAGGTTTTAGATGATTGTGCTCCATATAAGTATATGAATTATAGAATGATAAATGTTACTAGTAGATTCATTATAAGAAATATATCTTCTAAAATAGAACTCATATGTTATGATGAAGTCCTTAGAACTACTTTCAAAATGATAAAGGAAGATTTATCATGCGGTTCTTAAATCTTGCTCATGACCAAATGATACAATTGTTACAAGGACAATAATTGTATCAAGTGTAAGTTGTTGTATACCATATTAGTTGATTGTCCTCTTAACTAAGACGTGTGGTGACACAGAAATGACATACGGATGATATATAGGAGTACATTTCACTGAGCGTGATCACTTTCAAAGTACTCTGCTGTCAAGGGTTGCTCTGATGGGATATGGGTATATGTGTCCTTGAGACCTGAGGCTGTCTCGGTAACTTGCAAGCAACTTACTATGCTTTGATGTCGGACTATCCGAATTTTAATTCGATGATGAAAGATTTTTGGATACAGTCAAGTACTTGTGAAGTCTAAGTGCGAGTCAAGATGGGATTGACCGCTCCAAATAAAATTAAAGATGATGATCATTGTGTTTTAATTCAGCAAAATTTTAGCCAAAATAGTCCTAGTGAAGAGTCATAAAATTTTTGAGGTTGAGATACAATGTAGATCACTCTTTCTGGATTGACAGTTTACCCATAGTCGTCCTTGAGCATCAAGTGTCCAAGGGATGAATATACAGTAACTATATCTACATGGGTTCTAGAGTGTTGCTAGGCATACATTCAGCCTATCCAGACATCAGATCTCATTGCTAGATGGTTACATCGATTGGTATAAGAATTATTCTTGTGCTACCGACTTAGGTTCGAACCTATGGGTCACATACATAGAAATACTTATCTGATCAAATGGCTGATCAACAATTATAAATTGTTGAAAGATTTAATTATCTGATCAAATAGCTGATCAACAATTATAAATTGTTGAAAGATTTAATTATCAATTTGATTGATGATCAATCTTATGCAAATATTATAATAAATTATTTACTAATAGTTAATAAATTAAAAATATAATTAATTAATAATATGATTGTTAATTAGCTCAATTTGATTGAGCAATGGAGATTGGATTAGATCTAATTGAATTGGATTCAATTAGATTGGATTTGGATTAATTAGATGCAGTCCTATTAAATAACAGGACCTATTCCAATTGATCTTAAGGATGCTTGAATATATATTTTATAAGCTTGGATTGGATCTAACCCTATTTGATAATAGGCTTTGATTGGATCAAACCTCACTAGATAATAGGCTTGATTGGATCAAGCCCTATTATCAAATAGCTTTCTTGAATCCTTCAAGAATTAATCCTTGGATCAATGGAGTTTTCATCTAACTAATTATGATTCAATTAGAACCTAATAATTGGGCTAAGATCTAATTAGTTAGTTGGTTATAACTAATTTCTATGTTAGTTATGATTGGATCCAAGAATTAATTAGGAATTGAATCAAGATCTTGAATCCTATTGGGAATAGGACTAAACCCAACCAACCCATGTGATTTACTTAATCTCCATGCCCTACTTTTCAGCGTGAGAATTTCCATGCCCCAAAGAGGAGTGCCGCCCCATCTTTTCTCTCATGTGTGCATGAAAAGGGAGGCACCCCTCCCTTCTCCATGTCGCCCATGAAAAGGAGGGGGCGTCCAACTCTTGGATGCCCCAATATCCCTCTCGTAAGATCCTGTTTCTCCTCTTCTTTTTGATATATTTTTTAATTCTTTTTTTATTGATTTTTAGACATCAAAGAAATATTTTTTTGTTGGTTATATAGTAGAAAATTAGAGAAGAAAAATTCTTTCCAAGGAGAGAAAGATCAAGAAAGAAGAAGGGTCTTCTTTCTTGCGTGCAGCCTTAAAGAAGAAAGAGTTCTTCTTTCAGATTTTTTTTTATTTTTTTAAATAAAAATTAGATTAGATATAATTTTTAATATATAGATTTAGAAAAAAAAATATTAAAAAAAATTAATTTGGATTTGAGGCTTCTTAAAGTTTTAGATCAAGAAAAAAGATGGGTCTTCTTTCTTACGCCCAGCCTTGAAGAAGAAGTCTTCTTCTAAATTTTTTTTTATTATTTTCTAAAATAAAAATTAGATTAGATCTAATTTTTAACATAAAAATTTAAAGAATAAATATCAAAAAAATTTGGTTGGGCATTTGGGACTTTCTTGAGTTCTTGATCAAGAAGAGAAAGGGAGAAGAAGAGAGAAGAACGGTTCTTCTCTTGAATTCTTCTTTTGAATTTTTTTGGATCTCAAAATTTTATGTAATTTTTAATATGAAAAATTAGATTTGATTTTATTTTTATCATAAAAAATTAGAGAAAAAAAGTTCTTCTCAAGGACGTGAAAGAAAGAGAAAAAAGTTCTTCCTTATACATAAAAAATTGAGAAGAAAGGGTTCTTCTCTTGATCTCTATTGTAGAGATCAGATGCATAGATCTAGAAAGAAAATGAGAGGGTCTCCTTGTTCTTCAATTCTATCATGTTTCTCTCAAATTAGCCAATGGATGGTGTCTTCGCGAGCTAGCACTCCCGGAGAAATCGATCAGCATGAGGACTTTGTGTGGATACCCGTAGAGGCTGGATGCATGTGCAGCTATCAAGCATCATGAAGAATCATCTACCATGAATTTTAGATACGGTGATCTGCTACCCGCACTCAAGTATGAGATTTTGATCTCAATTAATTTTTAGATGTAATCTAAATATGAATTAGATATGATCTAATTATACTTAGATATGTTCGGTATATGCTGATTTTAGATTTCAAATGTACATACATGCATATTAGTTCATGTCATTGATCCTATATGGTGATTTAAATTTGATCTAAGTATGCATTATAGATTAAATTATTTAATCTATATATACTCCATTGTAAAATTTTAAAAATGCATGCACATCACCCACCATGCTTCTCTTCAGCGCACACCTCTTGGTGTTGGCAGAGAGAATAAAGAGGGGCGCACCCCCTCTTTGCTTTGGCATGGAAAGAGAAAGAGAGAGGGAGCATAGGCATGGAAAGAGAAAGAGAGAGGGGCTACGCTATCTCTCTTGTGTGCACAAAAACCCCCTTTGGTGCCTCCTCTACCTGCCTTATGGGATGAGGGCACCCCCTTATCTTACTTAATAAGATATGGATGCCTCCTCTACTTACTTTATAGAGTGTGGGTCTTTCTAATTGGATCTAATTTTTTTTAAAAAAAATTAAATTAAAATATAAGAGATCTTATGAGATAAGGACTAATCTTTTTAGTCTGATTGGAGATTGATTTGAAATCAACAAAAGATCTATTTAAGAGATGGTCTCCTAGGGTTTGTGAATGATTTGAATTGAGAATTCAAATCTAAACCCTCTCCCCATCTCCATGCCATCCTCTCCTTCTCCTCTCTCTTCAATGTCCAAGGGTTGGGCATCCCACCTTCCTATGCATCCAAGATATTGGGTGATCTCTTCTACATTAAGGAATAGGGAGAAAGGCTGTAATTCAAGTGTTGACATCGCGGACAAAGATCAACGGTTGATCAAAGATCTAAAATATTGAGATTTATCTTGGAGAAGATGGATCAAGAATGAGAAAAAAAGTTCAAGATTGATCTCGGTTGATATCTGTAGAGGTCGGATGCGTGTGTGGCTCAAGAACCTTCAGATTTACGATCATCGACTGCGGTGTCTTTCGACCCATGCAAGGTATTGAAATATGTTCTTAATTATTTTATTTTATTTTTAGATTATATGTATGACTTAGATCCAGAGTTCAAGTAGATATAAATTAGATCTATTACATGTGGGGTTAAAGGATTTAACCTAGATCTATTTTCGTTACTATTTCAAAATTATTTTGAAATCTATGCGTGCTAGTCTACCTACTTTCTAATGGTGGTATCAGAGTCACAGGTTCTCATGATATGTTTAATCTAATTTTTATATTAGATCTAAAAGTTTAAATGGTTTAATATTGATTCTGTGCTGGTATAAAATTATCCTGATATAGGATTAACCCCCTTTATTGAAAAGATTATCCTAGCACAAGATTGATCTTTTTAAAAATTATTTTTAAAATAATTAAATCAATCTTTTAGATCTAAAAATAGATGCATGTGATATATCTTTATTCTTGTAAGATCTAAAATTAGAATGATTAAAAGTTCACATCGGACTGGTATAAGATTATCCTGATATAGAATTTATCCTCTATATTGAAAAGGTTGTCCTAATTTGATGTGAATCAATTTTTAAAAAATATTTTTAATATATTTTAATTATTATTTTAGATCTGATTATATATATATTTGATATGTATAATTTTTATTTTAGATCTAAAATTTAATATATATGTGATATATGTTTGTAGTGTAGATCTAAAACTTCATATATGTGATATATGACATTAGGTTTAGATCTGAATCTATTTCAAAATCATAAGCCACTAATACATGCAATGAAATATATTCTAAAAAATATTTTTAAAATCTAAAAATTATGTTATTACATATGGGTATGGATTGAACAAATTAGGTCTAGTGATCAAACTACAATTAGGATCATTGATTAGATCAGGATAGAACCCATTGTTGATTTTGAGCAGTTGATTGAACTTAATCAGTTGTTGGTTAGGATTAGGTCAAAAGGGCTCAAAGTCAAGTTTAGTTATAGTTGGTTACATCGATTCACATTTTGATGTGAATTGATTGACTTAAGACCTAATTTGGCTCGATGGTTCGGATCCAGATCAATAGGTTAACTTGATCAATTCTAATTGACCAATTTAGTGTCTAAGGTAAGTACCTAGATGATGGTTATTTAATTGATTTCATTATCTAATCTAGCCAATCATTGGTATCTAAGGAAAGCAACGGGAGGACCCCCACTCATCTTAACTTATCTAGCCATTTTAGGAGATTAAGTTTTGTATTAGGTTACTTGTTGACTCGAGTTCACCCATGCCGACTAGGTTGGTCAGACATTTGATTATGCTGACCTAAACTTAGTCAGTCAGATATCAGATCTGTTAACTTAGAAGAAAGCTAAATCTAAATTTTTTCACTAAATATTAAGTTTAGCAGTCATCCACCGTTGTAGAGATGCGAGTGCCTTCCCGATATTGATCGTTCTCAACTAGTTATCATGGTTCGATTGCATCGAAAAGATACAACTACTCTATTGGTATTAGATACCCCAAAATAAAGATGGAATTGGATCCAATAACTGTTAGATGAGGGATCTAATGATGGCTTTGCGTCCATTGGTGAATGGTGGGTCTAACTTAGCTAAAAAATATTCTAATAACTGTTAGGTGAGGCCACAGGACCGAACCCGCTGCATCTTGCTTAGTGAAGCAATGGACAAGGTGTTGCCACCTATTGGCCTGTGCTCACCAATAACTATTAGGTGAAGTGTGTATAGATCAGTGAGACCTCAATACCCACTAAAAATTGATCACGTATAAATTTTTATTTCTCCATCCGAGGAGTGTGGAAGGTTCAAAAAAATAATGAGAGCCTTATTTATTTTTAAAGTTCTTAGAATAAATATTTAATAAGTATAAACATCTAACTAGAAACTATTCTCTCTGTAGATAACCATGTCGAGTTCAAAATCTTTAATCCGTATCCTTGATACAAACAGGTTGATCAAGACAAACTACAAAAACTGACTTCAAAATTTGAGAATTATTCTCAATTTTGAAAAGCTAACCCATATCCTAGACCAAAATGCACCTATGTTACCAGTTTGTCTATCCCTTGATCAACAAGCCGTACTTGAGAAATGGATGGACGAGGATAATAAGGCTAAGTGCTATATTCTGGTATCCATATCCAATGATCTTCATCACCAGCATGAAGACATGAGGACTATAAAAAATATGCTAACTCATTTGTAAGAGTTGTATAGTGAGCAGAGTCGCACAACTCATTTTGAGATCTCTCAAAGACTATTTAGAGCAAAAATGCATAATGGGCAATCCATCAATAATCATGGTTTAACAATAATCAAGGACATCAAAGAGCTTCAAAAACTCGGGATGAACATAGATAAGAAATTATAGGTAAATTTAATCCTCTAGTCTCTTTTTGATTCGTATAGGCAGTTCATTATGAACACCATATGAATAAAATTGACAGCACTTTATCCGAATTGCTAAACATATTGGTGACAGCTGAGGGTACTTTGAAAGGTTCAAGGGATATGGTTCTGACTGTAAAGCAGGTTTTCTCTAAGAGAAAGTCTTCTTTCAACAAAAAGAAAAAGCCTGTGAAAAAGCAAAAGAATAAGACCAAGCTCAAGAAGTAGGTTTCGAAGAAGATCGATGATAAGAAAAAATATTTCCACTGTAATGTCGAAGGCCATTGGAGAAGAAACTATTCGATCTATCTGGCGACTGTGAAGAACAGAAAGGATTGGCCTTCTGAAGGTACTCTAATTTTTTCATAATTGAAACTAATCTAACAATTTTCTCTTCTTCTAGTTGGGTTCTAGATTTTGGTTCAAGTGCTTACTTGTACACTTCTATGCAGGATCTGGAAGAAGTTAGAGTGTTGAAAAAAAGTGAGAACACTCTTCGGATCGATAATGAAGCAAGAGTTGCTGCTGTGGCCATCAGAATCTATCCTCTATGACTATCATTAGGAATTAGTTTAATTTTGAAAGATTGCTATTTTATACCTGTAGCCAATAAAAATTTGATTTCTATATCAGTGCTAGCATAGGATAACTACAATTTTCATTTCAGTAATGATATGTGTACAATTTATTTTGAAAATAAAATTGTTGCATATGCTTTCTTGATGGACAATTTTTATCATTTGCATGTGGATGCAAGAGTTAATATTAACGAGCAAACTATGAATGTCATAGGATCTAAGAGACTTAAAGATAGGATTAGCTAAAAGTATCTATGGCACCTTAGGCTAGGCTATATAGGAGAGGACAGACTTAACAAACTGAAGAAAGATGGCCTTCTCGGGCCATTGACTTTCAAATCTTATCTAGTTTGTGAGTCCTATCTTCAAAAAAAAATGGATAAGCTGCCCTTTATGGGACAAGAAGAAAGGGTCACTGAGATATTAGCCCTGGTACACACTGACATGTGCGGTCCATTCGATGTACAAGTCAGAGGTGGTTATGTCTACTTCATAATCTTTATCGATGATTTCTTATAGTATGGATTTGTGTATTTGATGCGTCATAAGTCTGAAGTCTTTAAAAAGTTCAAAGAGTTCAGACATGAAGTAGAAAAGTAGACCGAAAAATCCACAAAGATTCTTTGATTAGATTAAGGAGGAAAATATGTTAGTGAAAAATTTTGACCCTATCTCAAGGATAACGGTATAGTCTCACAATGGACACCTTCAGGGATGCCTCAACTCAATAAGATATTCGAAAGGAGGAATCAGACCCTATTAGATATGGTCCGATCCATGATGAGCTTCACAGATCTTCCTGTCTTTCTTTGGAGACATGCATTACTTTCTGTAATTCATCTTTTGAATAGGGTTTCCTCTAAATCTATTCCTACTATACGATACAAGTTATAGTATGGTAAGAAACCAGCTCTTGGGTATCTCAAGATTTGAAGATGTCCAATCTATGTCAAGCGACAGCAGGCAGACAAGTTAGAGACTAGGTCTTTTAGTGCTCGTTTTATAGGATATCTTAAAAAATCTATGGGATACTACTTCTATCTTCCTGAGGATCATAATGTGATTATGAGCTATCATGCCATCTTCTTGAAAAAAGAGTTTATCCAAGATGGGGGCAATGGGAGGAAGATTGAACTCGAAGAAAAAGTCTCTGAAGAGCATAGAGTCCAAGAACCTGAATCCAGTAGTGAGCCAGTAGATATTGTACCTCCTCCACCTCGTAGATTAAGTAAGGTCTCCCATTCTTCTAAAAGATACTTTGATATTCTTATAGAAGATCTAGAGGAAGCATTCCTTATGGGAGATAGGGATATTAGGAATAATCCCAAGACCTATGATGAGGTGATGTTAGATATTGACTTCAAAAAATGGATGAAAGTAATGAAGTCAGAAATTAACTCTATGCATTCTAACCAGATTTGGACTTTAATAGATCCACCTGAAGGTGTTATACCTATTGGGTATATATAGATCTATAAAAAAAAAGTTAGGTCGGATGGTCAGGTAGAGACCTATAAGGCAAGGCTGGCTATAAAAAATTATAGCCAATGTGAAGGCATTGACTATCAAAAATTTTTTTTATCTGTAGCTATGCTGAAATCCATCCGGACTCTGCTTGCAATTGCAGCTTTTCATAATTATGAAATTTGATAAATGGATGTGAAAACTATCTTCCTAAATGAATATCTTGAGGAAGATATCTATATGAAGCAACCTTTGGATTTCACATCCAGTGATAGTGATCACAAGGTCTACAAGCGGCAAAGGTCCATAAATAGACTCAAGCAAGCATCTCGAAGTTGGAATACTCATTTTAATAATATGATCAAAATATTTGATTTCATCAAAAATGAGAAAGAGCCATATGTATACAAAAAGATCAGTGGGAGTACTATCACATTCCTCATATTGTATATGGATGATATTCTCCTGATTAAGAATGATATTCTTATGCTGACATCGATCAAAATATGATTATTAAAAGAATTCGCCATGAAAGATCTAGGAGAAGCTTCCTATATTTTTGGTATAAAGGTCTATAGAGATAAATCTAAGAGAATGATAGAACTCTCACAGTGAATGTACATAGAGGAGGTGCTGAAGAGGTTCAGCATGAAAAACTCCAAAAGGAGTCTCTTGCCCTTAGACATAACATTCATCTCTCCAAGAAGATGTGTCCTAACACACATAAGGAGATGCAGCGCATGAGCAAGATCCCTTATGCTTCGGTAATAGGAAGCCTCATGTATGTCATATTATGTATACGACCTAATATAGCTCTTGCCATAAGTGTCATGAGTAGATATCAGGTGAATCTAGATGAAGAGCACTGGATTGTTGTAAAGAACATCCTTAAGTACTTGAGAAGAACTAAGAATTTATTTTTGATCTTTGCTGGAGGATCGGCGCTGAAAATTAAGAGATACACTGATTCAGACTTCATGACTGATGTCGATGATAGAAATCTACATCGGGATGTATTTTTTTGTGTAATAGAGGATCGATTAGCTAGAAGAGTTTCAAGCAGCCGATCATTGCAGATTCGACCATTAAAGCTGAGTACATCGCCACCTCTGACGCTACTAAAGAAGCTTTTTGGTTCAAGAAGTTTATTGCGAAGCTGGATGTAATGCCATCAGGTGTCATTATATTGCACTGCGACAACAATGATGCCATAGCCCTCGCTAAGGAGCCTAGATCTCACCAGAAGTCCAAGCATATAGAGCAGCAGTTCTACATCATACGTGAATACCTCAAGAAGAAGTTCATCGAGATGCAGAGAGTCGACTCCATGTAGAATATGATGGATCTGCTGACCAAGCCTCTCAGCCAGCAGAAGATTGAAGCTCACTTTGAGAAGATGGGTCTTAGGTATATGGCCAATTGGCTTTAGATCAAGTAGAAGTTTGTTAGATGAGTACCGTAGAAGTTAATTGTTGACTGATATTTTTATAATTTCAAAGCTTAACTTTATACTTATAATATTTTTTTATTAATAAAGGATTATTTTATTCTAATCATATTTATATGTCCATAATTTATCCTAAAAATTAACAAAGATAATTTTGTATATTCTCAAGGTGTTGAGAATTTGAGACATACATTATTAGTGGTTAGTTTCTAAATATTTTTGATCAAAAGATTGTCATAGAGGATAGTGATCAATCTATTTGAGATCGATGCATAAATTACCTCTCTTCTGGATAGATGAGTCTCGAACTACAGTGTAGGGATACTGGGATGAGAGTGCAGGTGGTTGTTAGAGAACAACTTGTACTGAGCATGACTAACACAAGAAACTATTTGCATGTCTACTCACTCGTCAGTAGTTGTCTTGATGCTAAAGTGGTGTGAGTGATCCTTTAACCTATGATGTCATCGGCTATTCGCAGTGAGGCTACTAAGTTTGACTGTATATGTTTTTTGATCCCTAGCCATTCGGATCTTTGCTATGTATATTGGTTATAGTAGGTTCAAGTTCACTGTTAAGAGTACGATGATCTAAATAAAATCTATCAATCTTAGTAGAAAAGAAGAAGTCGTATGCAATTTACGAGATTGAGTTCGAAAAGACTTTGGCCAAAGCAAGTGTGAATACTAGAAAAAAATTTTCACAAGATTCACAAGTGAACTCGAGTCGAGCCAATCTGATATATGACTGACGATGGGGTCTGATGAGTTCTCCATGACCTCCATCAAGACAGAACTCATGATAGAAAGACTAAATCATACGATAACTACACATAGAGATTCATACCTTCATTCTACTGGATTGCCACTACATACTGCTAGGTGTCACTAGTGGATTGTGGGACATCAAGCATCATCTTGATGATCGATAATCTTCGAACAGTAGAGTTGGAATTGTTCCAATTCATCAAAAGGAGTTTCGATGATATTGTGATAGAGATCATAATATATCTCACTACCAGATAGAATGGAATCTATGAGACCACACATTAAGAGATTTAATCTTAAATTAACTAATTGGGCTTATGAAGTTCTAATTGGATTAGGATTTAGTGAAATTTTGTTGGGTTTAGGAGAACCATGCTAGCATATGGTTAAACCCAATTCTTCTCTGAACTTGGATTCCTTATTAGATAAGGACTGGATCAAGTCCATAATCTTGAACCTAATCTAGATTCACTTTGATTTGGGTTTAGAGCTGTACCTATTTGAGGGCCTAAAAAGATTGGATCAAGCCAATGAGTTGGCAAACAAATCACTTTATTTTTCTCCCTTGATATTTTTTTTTGGTGTGAATTAATTAAAAGAGGAGAGGAGAGGAGGCGCATGCGTCTTTTTCATTTTTGGAAAGAATAAAGAATAGAGAATAGAGAGGGGCGCGCCTCCTCTTTGCTTTGGCATGGAAAGAGAAAAAGAGAGGGGCTACACCTCCTCTCTTGTGTGCACAAAAACCCTAGGGGGTGCCAAAGGTTGGCGCCCCCTCTACCTACTTTATGGGATGAGGGTGTCCCCTTATCTTACCTAATAAGGTGTGGGTGCCCCATCTACTTACCTTATAGGGTGTGGGCCTTTCTAATTGGGTCTGGTTGTCTTGAAAAAAAAATCAAATTAAAAAGCAAGAGACCTTATGAGATAAGGACTAACCATTTTTATCCTGATTGGAGATTGATTTGGAATCAAGAAATGATCTATTTAAGAGATGGTCACCTAGGGTTTGTGAATGATTTGAATTGAGAATTCAGATCTAAACCCTCTCCCCATCTCCACACCATCCTCTCCATCTCCTCTCTCTTCAATGCCCTTGGGCGTCCCACCTTCCTACATGCCCAAGGTATTGGATGATCTCTTCTACATCAAGGAATAGGGAGAAAGATTGCAGTTCAAGTGTTGACATCGCGGACAAAGATCAATGATGGATCAAAGATCCAGAAGACTGAGATTCATCTTGGAGAAGATAAATCAAGAATGAGAAAAAAAATTTAAGATTGATCCCGATGGATACCTGTAGAGGCCGGACGTGTGTGCGGCTCAAGAACCTTCAGATCTACGATCATCGGCTATGATATGTTTCGATCCATGCAAGGTATTGAGATATGATCTCAATTTTTTTATTTTATTTTCAAATTATATGCATGATTTAGATCTAGGGCTTGGGTAGATATAGATTAGATCTATTGCATATGGGGTTAAAAGATTTAACTTAGATCCATTTTCACTGCTATTTCAAAATTATTTTAAAATTTATGTGTGCTAGTCTACCCACTTTCTAACAGTAAGAGAGAGAGATGAAGATTTCTTCAGAAGGAAAGAAGAAAAAGTCTTTGAGATCTGATCTCAAAGCAAGGGAGGAGTCCACATGCCATACCACCAAAGGAGAGGGAGGATGCCCAAGAGAAGGTGACACTCAAGAGTGGGGGATGCCCAAGGGGACATGCCTAGATCAATGCTTGATTGATTTTTGTCTTCTCCACATCCCTTCTTAAATAAATAAGAAGTCCTAAATCAAATCAAATATCTTCATGGATTAGGAACAGGATTCTTCTAGTTTGAATCAAATCCAAACTCCCTAAATCATGAAGATTTTTTAGGAAAGTAGAAGAGGTACCAACTTACGCCTCTCCCTCTTATGCCGCATGCCTAAGGGGAGGGACCAATTTTCAATACCCTCTCCTCTATCTTGATCAACCAAATAGGTGAGAGAATATCTGAAAAATATAGTTAAATGCATCAAAACTAATTTGGTTCAGATTTGTATTCAATTCGAACCCAATTCAAATCTA
The DNA here is from genome assembly GCF_000442705.2 of Elaeis guineensis. Classification (NCBI taxonomy): domain Eukaryota; kingdom Viridiplantae; phylum Streptophyta; class Magnoliopsida; order Arecales; family Arecaceae; genus Elaeis; species Elaeis guineensis. The sequence continues at coordinate 30,068,158 of NC_026001.2, forward strand.
ATTTGAAGCAAATTCGAAAAGACTACTAATCCTAATCTATTTAGGATTTAGGTCCAAGTTCAACTTGGATAATTAACCCAATTTAACCTTAATAAAATTAAGCCCAATTAAATTTAGATTTGATCTAAAGTAATTAGGGCTCGAATCTAATTTATCATAATTTTTTGAATCATAGATTTGATCAAATTCATTCCTAAAATTAAATCTGTGCCTCATGTGCAATGCTAGCTGAACATAGTCAGTGTTTAATTCTATATGACATATAACTTAATTCTTAATTAAGCTAATCTATATGTTCAATCAAGTGTCATACTTTCAAATTGAACACATAAGTATTCGGTCAATTCTTTCCTACATCATTTAACTTTGTTCATGACTCTATAGGTTCGAACACTAAACCGATAGTATAGAAACTCTTTTTGCACTAATCAAAGTGACCATCTAGTAATAATATCCAACATTCAGATAGATCTAATAATTGTAGGAACCAGATCTAGGGTTTCAGAGTTAGATCTTGAAATTTTTTCAAGATCAGGCAGCGGAAGACTAAAATAAATCAAAATTTATTTTTTAAAATCTAAAAATTCCTAGTTTTAAAATTCTATTACATGATTATTACATAGCATTAAATCAAAAATTAAAATATATAGAGAATGAGCTACATGTTGATCATATCAACATATTTCTATACTACATCTAATGTATGTATTAAACAATAGAGCAGATCTATTACCTTGCAAGTTAGATGTTCTAATTTTGCTGATCCGGACTTGAGGATGATGTTGCAAACCGCACATGCATTCAATTTTTAGGAGTCATCCACACGAGCCCACGAATCTCGATCAGAAGTCCTGCTTCAGAAAATCAGCACAGTATGCTAGTACTGCGCTAATCCTTCTTCGATGGTTGATCAAGTGCCTTCTTCTTCTTAATTTGGACTCTTCCAAAGATGAAAAGTAGAAGAAAGAGTTTTAGATCTGAGATGCTCTCAGAAAAACTCAAGATGGAGGAAGGAAAGAGATGAAACTAACAATCCTAGAAGAAAACCCTCTTCTTCTTCTCTTTACTCTCTCCTAGACACCCTATCTTGTGTCTATTATATCTCCACGATCCAAAGGTTTTTCTCTCTAATTTTTGGATACCCTAAAGGTCTATCAAATCTCTATGTTCTATAAAAATTTTATGAAGAAACTCATTTTATAGAGAGAGATATGATAGAGTCCTTGTCTAGGTCAAATACCTAGTCAAGGCTTATCCAAACATGGCAAGATAAGGGGCACCCAACTCTTGGATGCCTCCTCCTTATTTTCATGCATGGACCACCAGCAAAGTGTGCACAATGTGTTTCCTAAAAGTCACAAAAATTTTAAAAAAAATCTGGATAAATTAGATGCAAAAAGAAAAGAATTTTGGATTTCTAAAACTCTATCTCGTAGAATTTGAAATTCAAACTTATTCCTACTTTGATTTGATCCACAACCACTTTCCATGTATGAAAGAAGAGAAAAAATTTTTTGGACGTGGAAAAGACCTGGGAGAGGGCTTTTGTTGCACAAAATAAGAGAGGATTGGGTGGAATAAGAGAGAGGGCATGGGGGGCTTATGTGGCGCAAGGTGGAATCCATTTCTTACTAGGATTCTATCTTATGACTTATTTTAATTTGATTTTTCAAACCAAATCAAACCAAAATTAGATCAACTCAATTAAAATAAGTCTTAACCCAATTAAAAACCTAATTTAATCAGATTAAATTAGATTTAAATCTAATTTAATTTTTTAATCAAATTAGAAATTAGGTTGACCCAAGTCCTAATTGAACTAGGACTAGTTTTTTCTTGTACTTGGCTTATCCAATAAACCAATTGGACTTGATCCAATCAAGTCCAAACTAAATCTAATTAAATTATATTCAATTAGACTTAATCTCAGTCCATTGATTTAATCAAATTAAGTCAATTAGTAATCGAATTGCTAATCGATTCTTCTACAACACTTGCACTAGGTTAAATGTCAATCGTATTGATCATTTAACCTTAGAATGATTCTTAATCGTTGATCAACTATCCGATCGGATCATGAACTCTAATATGTGTGACCTCATAGGTCTGAACCTAAGTCGGTAGCACAGGAATAAATTTCTATACCAATCTAAGTGACCATCTAGCAATGGTACCCGACTATCGGATAGATCGAATATGTAGAACAACATCCTTAGAACCCATGCAGATAAAGTTTTCATATAATTCATCCTCCTGATCAAAATGATCATAGGACACCTCAGAGTTCAACTATCAACTCTGATCAGGTTGTCCACATTGTATTTCAAAATATCAAATTCATCTAATGGATTATCCTGATCAAGGTTTTGCTAAATTGAAATACAATGACTCATTCTTCTCCAACTCTTGGAGTGGTCAATCTCATCTCGATCACACTCTGACTTTACAAATATTTGACTATATCCAGAAGCCTTCCATCACTAAATTAGAAATTCAATTAGTCCAGTACCAAAGCACAGTGAGTTGCTTGCAAGTTACTGAAGTGATCTCAGGTCTAAGGGACACTTATACCTATATCTCATCAGAGATATTCTCGACAGCAGAATGCTTTAGAGTTGGTCACGTTCAATGATGATGTACCTTTACATCTCATCTGTATGTCATACCAGTGTCTCCACACTCCTTGGTTAAGAGGACAACTAACCCATATGGTCTACAACGACCTACGCTCGATAGAAGCTGTCGTCCTTATTAACAGCCTATCATTTGATCGTAAACAGTTTTAAAGACTAATCGATAAATCTTCTCTTTATCAAACTTAAATAGTCCTAAGGACTTCATCATAACAATAGAGTTCATTAGAAGATGAAAGCTTATGATGAAAATACCAAAAATATATTTTATTTATTAATAAATCAATTACAATACTTGATTGCTCAACTGTCAACAACTTGATGATTGACTTTTGGGATATATTTTTCAACAATAATTATAAAATAATATTCAAGAATCTAGACATATGATTACCGCATAATTCATCTCTTTGACCCTAATGCTTAGGATGATCTAAGATTTCACTATCAATCCTGGATGAGTCATCCATATTATATTTTAATCTTTTCCAAATTCTATGATAGATTACAAAGATTATCCTAATCGAGATTTTACTGGATTGAAATATAGTGATGCATTAACTCCTATAATCCAGAGTAATCAATCCTATCTTGACTCACACACCGACTTCACAAATATTTGACTATACCCAGTACCCTTCCATCACTATATTAAAAATACAAATAGTCCGACATCAAAGCACAATAAGTGCTTGCAAGTCACCGTGGTGATCTCAGGTCGAAGGGACACTTATGCCCATATCTTTTGTGAGCTGTTCTTGACAGCAGAGCACTCCACAGATAAGTCACTGTTCAGTAATATTTACTCTTACATCTCATCTGTATGTCATACTAGTATTGAAGCAAAAATTTAGTGCAGGGGCAAAATGGTAATTTTAAATTTTTTTCAAAATTACTATTTTACAGTGAAATTATTAATTAATCTCATTAATTAATACTAATTAATCCTACACTAGGATCTAAATATGATACAATAGCATGCATTTAAATTTGAAATTCAAATTTGAATCAGTAAACGTTTTACAGTACTGTGTTCAGAACACATCACCTTTTGTGGGTAGTCGATCACCACAATCTGATCACTGTTGGAGGGCTCTGATCGTCACGTCGTAGCCACCCAACTGTCTGGCCTCTGCGGATCGTCCACACGAAGCTCCCGTCTGATCAGCTCCTCACGAATGCTAGTTCGTGATTTCACCCTTTTGATGGCAGATGTTGATCGAACTCCTTCGATCGATGTGTGCTGACTTCTCGGATGCTCTGGATCATCTGCACAGTTACTTGAGAGGCTGATGGATCTCTCTCTGAAATTTGGTGGACTCACGACACTCGTGGCACACCAATTTCACTTCCCGAACCCTAGGTAGAAACCCTAGGGTACACACCAAAAACCCTGCGCCCAATTTTCTCTCTTTTTTTTCTTTTTCTCTCGGAAGGTTTTGGACCTTCACCTTGCGCAGAAGTCTTTCTCACACCCCAAAGTTTCTCTCCTAATTTTTCTACGCACGTCCCACCTTTCTCCTCTTTTTAAAACAACGTCGAACGTGTCTTATCCGCGTGAGAGGATAAAGACAATAGGTTACACATTTGAATTCAAATCAAATTTGAATTCAAACGAAAACCAACTTATCCCTATCCTTTTGGGCGTGAGAAGAGAAGGGGCGTGGCTCTTTGTGTGTGGAAAAAGTTTCATGAGAAACCTTTTCTCGTGTAAGTAATGTGGCGCACAAAATGGATAAGGATGAAAGGGCAAGTGATAAGTTATCCATTCAAATTCAAACATGCTTTGAATTTGAATGGCTAACTAATTATTTTATCCATCCATATGGCACACAAATGAGGACGTGGGGAAGGGTTTTGCGTGAGAAAAATTTCACGAGAAGTTTCTTCTCGTGAATTCAAATGGGTGCAAGGAAGTTGGGTGACGCAGGGAATTTAAAACAAGGTGGTTTGATTCAAATTGAGCCAACCTAGTTTAAAATAGGTTGAGCACAATTAGACCAAATTAAACCCAACATAATTAGGTTTAATTAGGCTTAATAAAATCCTAATCAAATTAGGAATTAACTAAACCTAACCCCTGATCAAATCAGGGACTAAACCACCTTAGCGATTAGGTCAACATTTAACCTAATCGGGTCAATCCAAACTGAATCCAATTCAATTGGACTTGATCCAAAAATAATTACTCAATCAAATTGAGTTAATTAGTGATTAAATCACTAATTAAACCTCTCATAAATATTGAGTCCAAATTCGATGGGCAATCAGGCATCAGAGACCATCGATATGAAACCCTGATCAAAGAGTTCAAATTTCAAATTCAAAATTTGAAATTCAAAATTTTGACCCCGGTACCCAAAATGTGTGGAACTCATGATTAGAGAATCTTAATTCTCAATCATAGAGTCTCAGATAGATAAGACTCATAATCAGCCATCAGATCAGAAAGGAACCTCTAATGTGTGTGACCTCGCAGGTTCGAACCTAAGCCGGTAGCACAGGAACCAATTTCTGTACTAATCGAAGTGACCATCTAGCAATGGTACCCGACGACCGGATAGGTCGAATAATCACAATCGCAACATTCAGAACCTACGTGAATATGGTTACCGTATAATTCATCCCTTTTGACCCCTGTGTTTAGGATGACTCAGAGTTAAACTGTCAACCCTGATGATATCATCCGAATCATGCTCAACTCAATTAGTCCTGTGACTCCTCACTAGGACTACCCTGGCCAAGGTTTTGCTAAATTGAAACACGACTGTACACAGCTCCTAAACTGGAGTGGTCAATCCCATCTTGACACACGCACCGACAAGTCAAGTACTTGACTACACCCAGCAACCTTCCGTCACTGAATTAGAAATTCAGGTAGTCCAGTGCCTAAGTGCAGTGAGTTGCTTGCAAGTCACCGTGGCGGTCTCAGGTCGGAGGGACATTTATACCCATATCCCATCGGAGCAAATCTTGACGGCAGAAATAGCTCCGGAGTTGGTCACGTTCAGTGCAGATGTACCATTACATCTCACCTGTATGCCATACCAGTGTCTCCACACTCTTTGGTTATGAGGACAACCAACCCATATGGCACACAACGACCTATGCTCGATAAATGTTATCGTCCTTGGTAACAACGTATCATTTGGTCGCGAACATGTTTAAGGACTAAGCGACAAATCCTCCTTTGTCGAGTCTAAATAGTCCTAAGGACTTCACCACAACACAGGAGTTCATTAGAAGATGAAACATTTGTGATGAAAAAATATCAAAATAACTTTTATTTATTTATAATTCATGTACTAATACAAAAGGAGCACAACCGTCAACAGGCTGACGATTGGCTTTGGGACACTATTCCCAACAAGTATCCCATGCTCTTTGGTTAAGAAGATAACTAATTCATATGGCACACAACAATCTATACTCGATAAACGTTATTATCCTTGTTAATAACATATCATTTGATTACGAACAAATTTAAGAACTATTCAATAAATTCTTCTTTATCAATTATATTATAGTTCTAAGGACTTCATCATAACATAAGAGTTCAAAGGAAGATGCACATCTATGATGAACTTGCCAAAAAATAAATTTATTCATTAATAATTTATATACAAATTACAAAGAGCACAATCATCTATAGATAGACAATTGGCTTTAGGATATATTTTTTGACATCTATAATGTGCTCTGGCTTATTAGATTATCCCTCAAATTGCTACTGGAGAGATCCCATTCATCCATGCCTTCAGCATCAAAGCAGTCATTCCGATTGAGATCGGGATACCGATGACCAGAGCGGAGAATTACAACAAGCAAGAGAAGTCAGGTCGACTCCGTACGAGCTTGGATCTACTTGAAGAAATCAGGGAGCGAGCTCTGATTCAAATGGCATCATACCAACAACAAGCAGCCCGCTACTATAATGCACAGATCTGGATGAAGACATTCCAATTAGGAGACCTCATCCTACATCAAGCCAAAGTGTCGAAGCCTACAAAGCAGGGCAAGTTAGCTTTGAATTGGAAAGACCCTTATAGGATCACTAACATCATCAAACCTGGAGCATACAAGATTGAAAGCCTCGATGAACCCTCCATTCCTCGGACATGGAATATCAAAAACTTGAGAGTGTACTATCAGTAAGTTGTACGTTCATGTCAATAAACATCTCTTTGGGCTTCAATGCTGTCTTTCCATTGAAATGAAAATATTTGAATAACATTGGCATTGACCAACTACCAATGATGTCATCAGAGTTGACTGACGACAACGACTACTAAGGGGCTAATTGTCTGGGGACCCTATATGGCCATCTGACACTCTTTGTTTCTCGAACAAGTCAAGTAAAGGCCAATAACAATGACTACTGAGGGGCTGATCCTCCTGAGGTTCCATATGACCATCTAGCGCTCTTCGCCCTCAGATGAGTCGAGCGAAGGCCGTTGTTGACTACTAAGGGGCTAAACCTTCAAGAACCCCACATGGCCATCTGGTGTTCTTCATCTTCGAATGAGTCGAGCAAAGGTTGACAACAATGACTACTAAGGGTTAACCCTTCGAAGAACCCACAAGGCCATCTATCACTCTTCATCCTTGGATGAGTCGAGTGGAGACCGACGATGATTACTAAGGGACTAACCCTTCGAAGACCCTACATAGCCATTTGGCACTATTCATCCTTGGATAAATTAAGTGAAGGCTAACGGTAATGACTACTTAGGGGCTAACCCTCTGAAAATTTTATATAGCCACCTGGTACTCTTCATTCTCGGACGAGTCAAGCGAAGGCCAACTATAACCACTATGGGGCTAACTCTTCAAGGACCCCGCATGTCCACCTAACACTCTTCGTCCTCGGATGAGTCGAGTAGAGGCTAACGATAATGATTTGCAAGCAATCAATAACAACCCAACCAAGACAAAATCATTCATCATCAAAAGATAAATCTATTTTCATTAAAAGATGAAATCAATTTTCTTACAAAAAATTCATTACAGAGATTTGCCAAACCAAAAAGTATAAAAGGTATGGAGAACTAGTCTTCGGGTATGACCACAATGGCCTCCTCGATAGGGGCGGTCGTAGCAATCTCCTCAACAGTATCACCCATGGCATTCTCAGTAGAAGAATCGAAAACTGAGACCTCAGATGGGGTAGGCTCGCTCTTAGTCGGGTTAAACTTGTCCTCATCTAATGAGAATCCTTTGCCCTCGTCATCACTCTGTCCAGGTTATAAGCACTTCAAGTCCAGCTTCAGGACCATTCGACTTAGGCGCACTTTACAAGCTCTGAAGCTATATACATAGACTTCGCCCACGAACTCTATCTAGACTTTGAACTCCTCAATGCCTTTGAGCTTAGCCTCTACCACTGCCTTTACTTTCTCCTCCTTGACTATGGCCTTGGTGAGCTCCAAAGCCACTTTGAGTTCAGCAATCCTCTGACGAACGACTCCAACAGTGCCATGCTCGATAGCAACCAAGCCCACCAAGGCTCCAACCTTCTCTCGAAATACCCGAAGCTCAAACTTAGCCTAGGAAGCCTCATCCTTGGCCACTTTCTTTGCTTTCTCAATCGCCTGCATCGCTTCTTCTGCCACCCTCGCTCAGGCATCGAATGCCTTCAGCTCCTCTTCTAGTAAGAGCTTGGCTTAGTTGAAGCCGACCAAGCCCTCACTAAGGATAGTAACATCATGCGCCAACTATGGAGGAAAAATCGAAAGTTAGAAATCATCCCTAGAAAGTTGAAGATAAAGCATAAAAAATGAGAACTCACCCCAAAAGACTAGTGTAGGAGGCCCCAACCACCTCATCCAAGAGATGAGCCTTCCTCTTCGACCAATCAACTGGCAACAAGGTCATCTCCACCAGCTTGCAAGCGAGTTAGTGGTTTCGAAGGGTGGACATATCCTTCTGCACCCTCTTCATGACAGTAGCAAATCCTCTCTCACCTTCGGATGAAGGAGGGCCTATCTCAAATCTTGCTGGCCCACTCGATGCTGCAGGGGATGGTAGTTGTAGCATGGCATGAGGTAGGGATGGTGACTACATATCTGCCATCGATGAAAGTGGAGACCAACTGACGGGCGGAGAGGGAACCATGGCTAACTTTGAGGTTGACAGCACAGAAGATATGGCTACTCGACCGCTGTTGGGTCGTCATCAATCTCCATGGGATCAGCACTTGACATCCCTGTGGATGGCATAGGAGTGAGGGCAAGGATCCTCGGTTGAGTACTCCTCGATTTCTTGGACAAAGACTCTCCATCTGAGGAGCCAATCTTTCTCGTCGAAGCTGATTTAATGGAGGAGAGCATCAGCCTCATTGCTACAAAACCACCAAGAAAAGCTAAAGCAGCAAAGAGGAAGGGAAGGTATGGATGGAACTCAAGAAAAAGCTGCAGAAGCCAAAATGAGGAAAAACGAGAAGCAAATGAAGAACAGAAAGGAATGGAGAACCGATCGAAAAACAAGTGCAACTACCGATACTGGAGAAGGCAATATTGATGAAAAGAAAAGCCTTCTTCAAGCAGTGACGGCAACAAGAAAGCAACTGGCAATAGGATGGCAAGAAACCTTATGGGATCAAATGAGAAAAGAAGGATAGCATACAACAGCTTATTTATATAGATCACCAATGATGTGGATTCAACCACCAAACCATCAGATTTCACCATTTGGCTAGCATCAACGGCGTTAGATCTTGCGACTCTTTATCGCACCACCTTCAGATCAAACCACGTAGCATGATCCGCGAGCCGCACTATTGGGCCTACCAATACCTGGCACGTGGCAAGCCCTGGCAAATCTGAAAACCATCTCTAAATCTCTTTTTTTTACGCCATTACTCTTCAGTACCTTGAGCCATCCATTCCTCATAGCTGAAGTGTGGACTGTGAAGTGATGGAAGTAACAAAACTATCGGACAGGCGAAGTGAAGATAGAGGCTAATGGATGGAAAGCTAAAAAACTAAACTTCAAAGATAAAGAGTTAAAGGGTGAACTAGTCGAAGGACCTCCTACCAAGAGTATGGTAAGGAGGCGCTAAAACTTGCTGTCCAAAAAGAAAGCTTCAAGAATAGTTGATGCAACAGCAATGATGGAAAGATGGAAGCCAAGCCCAAATGATCTTATTAATAAGGAGACATCAATAGTTCTAATCCTCTAACTCTCACCATCCGATGCTACGGGTATTGTCATTTAGTGTCGTTTGGTGGGTCGAGGTGGCATACCAAAAATCATCTCTTTTTGAAATCATTACGACTCCTCAGATCCCGCTCTGACATTACTATAGGAAGGATGTGACAGCCATCTTTTTCAAATTCAGACAGTGTGCCTCTTAGTGCGCCACGACAAGTAATTAATGTAGGATGATAGTATGATAGTTCAGCAATGGGACTTACGTCGTTACAAGTACTAAATGGTAATAGGATTTAGAGTGCCCAATGACTCCAGATCCTAGTTAAAGCACAATTTCAGCAACAATCCGATGCGAGTCACCGACGTCTTTAAATGCTACCCATCAGAGCAAAACTCTCATTACATCAATAAAAACCTGAAGTGATATTCAACTACTCTGATCATGTCAATGAAACCTCACAAAGATAAAGGAGCTCATTGCAACACACAACCCTGGGATCCAAGTGATGATCTACTTCCCAATACCGAAAAAGAAAAGAAAGGAGAGAGCAAGAAGAGATGCTTTTCTGACTGAAAAAGTGGGGGGCAAGTGTTAAGCAATATTTGGTCCACCTGATGATGTGTCTGATCTTCAAAGATGTGGCGAATACTTAGTGTTATAATCTGGATGATCTATGACATATGTTCTGCACAACATTGATGTCATCGATTGGTAGCTGATCATAAGAGGTCGACAATCGAATGAGGTCTGCATCGTCAATGCTTTGTCGATCTCATTGGTGCAGAAGCTATGAGAAGTAATTGGCATGCAGATTATTCTAAGTTGGCATTCGATTATAACTACATGGACAGCTGGCCCTGTAACCAATCGCCAACAATCTGCCAATAATCCACCACGCTAACTCGAGCAATTGCTAACCGCCTAACAAACTTTCTCCTATGAAAAGAGAAGAAAGGGGAATGCCAAGAGAGAGAACTCTCTAAACACTATCTCTTGCTACTGTTCTTACTATCGTCTTCTACTATTTTTCCTCTCTGACTTTTACTAACTTAAGCATCGAATGATCCTCCATAGGAGAAATCCCAATCTCTTTCTCCGATGTATGCGGCTTTTCTTTGCAGGTGACTGGGATCTTGATTGAAGTCTGCCTACTCCAACTAGACGAGTGATCTGAGCTATCCTGTCCTGTCGTATCCTGTCGGAAAGGCGCAGCAATAAATATAGTGACTTATGAAGTATATCATACTAGTAAGAGAAATAGATTATTTGCAACTATATTTTTTTTCCTTCTTTTTGAGGGTGATTTGGCAATAATTTGTTCTAGCCGTTTGTTGATATAGTCTTCTTCTTTTACCATTTTCAATCATTTAATGTTGGGTTTTAAAGTTTTGATTTTCTTTTTTAAGAAAATATTTCTTTTAGTTTTTTTTTTGGTAAAGGAAGTTTTTCTTTTCTTTTTGATATGGTTTTCTTAATGAATATCAAAACAATAAGATTTATTAATTGATTAGTTGAATACAATACCAATTGGTTAAGCCTTTGTTTTGCAAAGGAACAAAAACAATGCACAGATCAAAAGTGGTAATTTTTTTATCACTTAGAATTACAGTCATTAACGATTCCTCTTGCATATTCATAGTCATTGTCACCTCCATAGTATGCATCGTATCGAGAAATTCTTTGTACACCACCCACGGTGTAGAAAATCCGATGTGGAGTGCACCGGTTTGTCCGATTGGACCACATAGCAACCACTTTTCAATACACATTTAATATCCACAGTTTTTCATTTAAAATTTTGAATGACGAAAATGTCTTTCTTTCTGAAAAAATTATGATATTCTGTATCAATATTATGACATCCTGCGTTTAAATTATGACTTCCAGTATAGGATGTCATAATTTTTTCATAGGATGTCACAAAGAGGAAAGAATATTTTTGTCATTGAAAAAAATTATAAAATTTTTATATGACGAAAATATTCCTACCAAAATTATGACATCTTATGAAAAAATAATGACATCCTATGTAAGAAGTCATAATTTCAATACAGGATGTCATAATATCAACACAAGATATCATAATATCCACATAGGATGTCATAATTTTTTCAAAAAAAAATATTTTTGTTATTCAAAATTTCAAATGAAAAAATAGACCACAAATATTAAATACACTATTAAATACATATCGAAAAATAATAACTACGTACTCTAATATGATTAAATAGTATGTTCCATATTATTTTTATTACACCACATGTAGTGCACAGAAAATTTCTCAAACCGCATGTATGCCCAGAACTGAGAGTATAACAAAAGAAACAGCACACAACAAATATCCTATCAAACCTTCAACAATGACGAGGAGACCCATCCTGCTTTTTCATTTCCTTTCTTATCAACCAAATGCCGAGTCCAGGGGGTCACTATTTTTAGACTAATTTTTTGCCTACTAAATATCCGTTTCCGACTATTTCTCCAGGCGAGTTATTATAGCATCTAGCAGGTACTTTGGTGACGGACTACCCCTTTATAAACTAGGATGATCGATCATTTACAGGTGCTACCCTCCAGCTTGGATTTATCATCTCTAATAGCTTGTGCACAGATTTCAAAGCACCACACGGAATACTTTCATATTTTTATTGCCTTTATTTGGCCCTTCTGTTTCGCTGTTGACTGAAATATGTTTTCTGTCAAGTGCACATGCAACGTGCTTTGGTTGTTTACCGGACATAATAGCATCTTTTCATAATATTACGATGGTTTTCTATTTTTTTCTTATTCTTGAAAGAAACTGAACCTCGGCGTCAGCACCTTAGTCCCCTAAAGATGTTGCCGAGCCTTTATTCTAAAAAGGCCTCTTCTGTTAAAGTTCATCTTGTCCTTGGAAGAACATTGCAGTGGCATGCTGACAGCCTATATAACCTCATTCTGAAGGTTGGGATTCTGAGTGCTAAAAAGCTCTGCTGCCAGCAGTTTTACAATCCAATCCCAAATAAACTTTTGCAACGGACAAAATCTGAAACATTTGTTTATGTTAGTACCAACTCTACCATAAACTCTGACGATCCGTAGCATTTGTAATGCTTTAGACTCGGGATTTCACTACAAAGCTATGTTTACAATCACTACAGTGTAAAACCACTAAAACCAAGCATTGAGGTCCCAAGTCTGAATATGCTATAAAAGGATGCAAATCCATACAGTTCAAAAATCCAGTTTTACAGAGGTGGCAGTTGGTTGAAGAAGGGCTGCCACATTTTGCAGATTTTACAACCAATTGGCGCTTTCTTAGACATTAGCAAATAACAAAGTTACGGACTGCAGACTTCATTGAACCTGTTTCTCACATAGCCCTGGCTAAACAATTAACACTTCCAGCAAAGCATTAGAAGGAACCATTCAATCATGTTACATGCTTTTTTTGGCTTTTCATGTGCAAGTTTGGTGTGAGATAATAAGATGTGGCAAGATAACTCCAACAATAAAAAGGTGTATTAATCCAATACCACTTAAAAGAGCAGCGGGAGGGAATAAAAGCACAAGAGATTCACTGAAGTTCCCCTTCAAGTATCCTTTCAGTGCCCTGCACTTTCTTACAGTTCTACGGTTGTTTTCATAGGTTTAATGCAAGACTACTAATTCGAGAAAACAAGGAAAAAGAGACGACAACATATACATAGCAGATTCCAGAAAACACAAAACATGGATTCCATGCAGGGTATTTGTTGCACTTATCTTCAAAGAACACATGGATGCTAAACCTAAAACCAGAATGCCACAGTTTCTGAGATGGGCATCTAATTCCCAGTATTGCAGTGATCAAAAAAACTGTACATGCTAATGAAACTAACCATACCAAGGCTGCATGAAAATGAAATCACAACTGCTGATCAAGAATTGGATCTCTGTTTTTCTCTTTAGTACCCAGATAATCTGCAACACTTCCAGAAACTCCAGAAACCACATCACTCAACCATGAAGTGCTCCGTGTCAGCCAACCAGCTCGAGGTGTGTTTTCTTGAGACACGCTCTTTTTCTCTTCCTCTAGTAAAATGTCAACCCATCTCTTTGCCATGTATTCCTTGACTGCTTCCACACCTTCGTTCACAATGTCTGCTGGTGGAATAATCAGTGGGTTCTGGTCCAAGTTAAGCTTAGTCAGTTTATCTAGACGACCAAATGTATCTGGCAGTGCATGGATCTGATTGTTGCTGAGATCAAGTTCCCTGAGGTTGATCAGATCACCAAATGTGGGAGGCAGCTCTTGCAGATCGCTGAAGTTGCTGCTTATGTTTAGAGTTTCAAGATTTGTCAATTTCCCTATAGCATAAGGCAGTCCCCGAAGTTCATTAAAGTGCACATCCAGAAGGCGCAACGATCTCATCTCACAAACAGATGTGGGAAGAGAGCGAATCTTATTCAGGTGGATCCAAAGCTTTTCCAGATTAACTAGCTCATAGCCAATGTTAGTTGGCAGATAAGTGAGTTCATTGTAGCTTGCATCCAGCTCGACCAGGGATCTGGATAATATATTTACAGTCAGATGTCTGCCCACAAAACAGTGCCAGTAATTTTACATATAAAAGAGAGTTTAGAGATGGCAGTACCTGCACCTCGAAATGCTATCTGGCAATGCCTTGAGCTTGTTACCTGATACATCTAAAACCTTAAGATTAGACAGCAGTCCAATGGAATCAGGCAATGAGACCAGAAGGTTGGAAGAAAGACAGAGTTCCTCTAGATATTCGAGCCCTGCTATGGCATCTGGAATGATCTACAGTGCAACCACAAAAGATTTAGATGGCATGTAAGTTTTAAACAGCAGAGAATATGGATTCACCTAGATCAATTCTCACGTTGCTAGCAAATTTGCCATATGGTATGACTTCTGACCTACCACTGATTAGCTCAAAGGGTCCAATAAACGTTATAGCATAAGGATTTTGCAACTCCAATATGCGTAAAATGTAAACTATGCTGCAGGCAACTACCATCAACCATCAAACTGGTCATGACAGTCCATTTTGAGGCTTTATTTTCTTTTTAGAGCATTTTTTAATTAAATTTTATGAGTTACATTGCTGCATGACAGTTTTTACAACTCCTTACAGCAATAGTACCATATGGAAAGGCATTTGGCATTCAGAAATGATTATCACAGCAATAAAGATGATGGTATAATCAAGAGTAGCTATTCCAAAAAGAAACACTGCAAGTCCAAAAATCCGTTGTATTTCCAGCTGACCACCATGATCCTAACATGACAGCCCTTTTACAGTGATAATGTATGTATTGCATTTGCTACAAATATAAGTTAATAGTGGCTCAACATCTAGTATAACAGCAAGTAAGACAATCAAAAAAACTTGAAGATTCACCATATATGCTGAAAAATTAATTGTATTACATAAAATAATTCAGCCATTAAAAGGAAATTTCAATCAACCATAACAAGGATTAATCATATCCCAGTGAAAATAAACATCTAAATACCATATTGATGCATCTGGCCTTGCAATATTGCAGAAATCATATCTCACAAAAATTGAACCACCAAAGTCTACATATCAATTCACCAATGAAAATCAGATGGAACTAGGAAATGTTATTAGAAGCAAGACTTCAAGGCCTGGCCCATGCAAGTATGTGCTGGCCGACTGTATCCTCTCCAACTAATTCCAACACTAGCACTAGGTCAGATGGCATAATTATAAATTCAATCAATTTTTTCAATTTTAATCAAAAAGCATGTTTAAATGAGTCCTTTTTTGATGTTTTTGTCTTAAGTCCTCTTTTGATGTTTTTGTCTTGGCAAGGTATAGCATAACACTTGCCTTGTCCATGCTGCTTTATGACACAGCACTTACCATGCCCATGCTGCTTTGCAGGCCACCGGCCAGCACGCCCAAGATAGCATCCCTTAAATATTTGGTTTAAAAAAGCACTAGCATCCAACTGTGATGGTCCTAAACCAAAGGTCAGCTATTACATAGATCAACCATTTATACAGAAGTTGCTACTATACATTGAAAAATTATTAATGAGAAGATAGAAATTTAAAGTTATGGAGGTTCATAGTCCAAATGTAAAAGAGAGCACAAATGCGATTTCAATAAGATTAGAGATGATGATAATGTCTCATAAGGACTACAATTTAATCATTTTCATGATCTTGGATCTTTTGTAGAAATTAACAGAGACATGGTGAGGAAAGAACTAGTGCACCTATATTCGGTTCAATGATGTGCAACAGGTCATCCTAGAGTGTCTTATAACCTTGCTCACCTTTGATACCTAAGCTTTATAACACACAAAACAAAGTTGTTGAGGATAGATTGTCAGACAATCTAAAAGGAGTACATCACTTAGGTATGCATTACATGCAATATCAAGGTTGATGCCTGAACAACAACAATAAGGTTGTAAGAATGGTAAAGAGATTACAAGCACCTACTGAGCATTATGTAATGAAGAAACCAAAACTGATTGTATTAAATATAAGCAAGAGGTCGTGGCCAAGAGACATTACTCATCCTTGTGTGGAAGAATATGGAAAAGGAGCAAGGGAAGACAAATGGCAGCATATAAAAGAATTGTATGACTTTCAGAAAGCCCCTTGGTAGGAATGGTGATGAAGAACATACAATGCTAACATGGATGGATCTTTATGGTTACATTTTTAACTAAGATTATCGTAAATAGCTAAACACAAACCAAAAGTCTAAGGCATGGTTTTCAGAACCATCCTAAACCGAGCGGTTCAAGACGTGTCGAACCGGACCAGCGGAAAACCGGGATGGTTCCGACTTGGAAAGCGGCACATGCCGGCACCAAGAGAGAAAGATAGGAAAAGAGAGGAAGAAAGAGAGGAGGGGAGGGAAACGCCGAATGACACCACTGGAGGGCAGCGCTGGCCCGTCGAGGCCGTCGGAAGGCCCCGGACACATCCACGCTCGGTGTCACTCGATAGAGGCTTTAACCTCGAGAGAGAGAGAGAAGAGGGATGCTACCGGACGGTGGGGATGGCGGTGGAGAGGGATCTCCGGCGCCACTGGGTGGCCGCCATGGCCACCGAGTGGCAAAAAATGCATGTATATAGCCGTGGCCGTGGAACAGGGACGACCGCCCCTATTCTTCGTGTCGTGTTTTTTTAAAAATGATGATGAATAGTGAAGCCGACAGTGGGTTTGTCAGCTTTACTTAAAACAGACCAAGAAATAGTGAAGCCAGCAATGGATTTGCCGGCTTTACTATTTCAACGCCGACTTCACTATTCAACATTTTTTAAAAAAAACCCAGAAACAGTAAAGCTGGCAATAGATTTCCTAGCTTCACTGTTGCCGGGCTTTCTAAAAAAAGTCTATGAAACAGGGGCGATTATGGAGCCATAGGTGGTATGTACGCCACCTAATGGCCATGACAGCAAGTCGGAGGCCCTCCGACGGCCTCTCCATCGAACCCCCCTTAATCCTTTTCTTTTCCTCCCCCCTCTCTCTTCTCTCTTTTCTCCCACGGATGATGCAGAGCCACAGTGGCCACTATGGCCCTCCGAGGGCCCGTGCAACCCTCCAGTGGCCACCGACTGCATCTCCACCGCCTCAATCTGCTTCCCTCCCCTTCTCTCTCTTTCTCTTCCTCTCTTTTCCTCTCTTTCTCTTTTTTCCTCCTCCCCGGTTCGTCCTTTCCTCCCTTTGTCAGTTTGCACTGGTTCGGTACAAGTCCGTACCGATTCATGCCGCCGGCCGACTGGAATAGTGTCTGGTACCGATTTTGAAAATCTTAGTCTAAGGTTCTACATAGATATTGGAAGCTAGTATCCAGGTCATAAGGCTCAATGACAGCGATCTCATATAAAGCAACAAAGTAGTTGGAGAGAATGTAGTTAGGTTATTCTGCATTCCGATTTTTCAGCAATTATACATTCCATTCCTAAGGTGATTTTCCCTATCCCAAAAGATACAGATTTGACATCAACAGGCCACCCTAATCCCTTGCTCAACTCCTCCCTATCGACAATGTTCTAAACTAAAACTAATAAGATTTGGATCCTATTCCACAGATAGGATCCTTGGACATCCAAACAGGCCCTACATTATGAAAGTGTGACAAACATGATAGTAAGGAATTAATCTTAGAAAATTTATAATTTAAACTCCTAGAGTAGAAGTGGATATGAACATTTTTCAGCCACTTACTACCAGAAAAGTAAGTCAAATAGTGAATTTCAAACTAATTTGTGAACTGCAGCGATGACATTTGTCATCAAGCAATCAAAATAATTATGAAGATGAAACACAAGCCTTATCCTGCGTTACATCATGGACACTCACATCTAACTCCTACTATCTACATCAGATATGTATCATAATCGCATACATGTCAAACATGTTGACATTTATAGTTTCTCTTTTCAAGTTGAATCTTTAGCAAATAGGTAGAGAGTTGGACTATTTCAACAATGGATTGAACCCAATTTAGTAATGTTAAAATTGAGATTTTAGTCTTTGTAGAGAATGGTTAACAACCAAGGTATTAAAAGTAATTTTTTTTTTAATTGGTAAGGATTCCGGAACCGATACCGAGCCCCGTACTGGTTCTGGCGTGGTACAGTATGGTACCACATACTGTACCATATCGTGTGTCATTACACCAACCTTTTTTTTTGATTTTTTTTGTTGAATTTGATTTTTAAAAAATTATTACTTTTTATATTACTTTATATCCAAATTAATATTTATTTAAGTCATATAACAATTCTACCATCCAAAAAATAAAAAGAAGTCTAAAAGACGAAAATAATGCAATAAATATATCTAAAGTGCAAATTATAAAAAATAATATGCTAACATCAGGATCTTTGCTGATCTAATATCTCGTCGAATGTCTATGTTGCTCGTAAATATCTGGATCATCCACATACTTTGGGGGAATATCAGTTCATCCTTCTAACCAAGTAGCACTATAATCTTGAATATTCATCCCATAAGGTATCCTCTAAGATATATCAAATCTCTCGCCCATCTGACTCTGAGAGGTATCCTCAAGATATGGTATGGCAGTGGAGAGGTCCATCCAAATATGTCAGTAGCAAAATCCAATCCATAAGATGCTCCAGACTACATAGGATAGTAGCCACTGAAAGCCGATATCTCAGATACACCATATCTATATGGATCATAAGCTGTCTGTAGATGATAGGATCCATAGTACAAAGTGATCCAAATACATCCATGAATCCTACTCCATATGCAAGGTCATCTGCAGCTATATCAAGTGCCGGACGACTTCTAGGAGGCCATCGCTTATATGAGATCATCTCCTCACGGGATCTATTAGGTCATCCACCGTGGTCCCTAACTTGTGTGGTATGTATAAATTGAAACTCATCGGTAAATCGAATACCATCCTGCGGCTGTATCTCATGAATAGTGATCTCGTATCCTTTAGTCTCTCCCTGATCATCTGATCTATGACTGCTACCATCACTCTCACTGCCGCTGGTCTCTGAATCTAAATCAACTGACTCCTACACTCTCGAGGGTACTGCAACCGCCGTTCCTTTTTCTTTGCCTTTTCGAACTCCTTCAATGCCCCTCTGTGACCGACCTCGTCTTAGCGTTTCTCACTCAAACATCTGGTTGGATGATTCAAACATGGAGTCACATGATGAATAACTCCCTTGTGATCCCTCAGACTATGGCTGATCAGCTGAAACTTTGTAGAACATTTCTATCTGCCAATGGCCCTGGATCCATCCTGATCTTTCTAGCTATCACACTGGCTGATAGTGGAAGGGATCCCGACTCATCAAATTCTGACTCCTACTGCTGATCTGCAAGCCATCCAATCATCAAATCCTCATCATCACCGGCATAATCATCTATCATCGGATCCATATACTTCAACTGTACTTCATTCTAGACACATTTTAGTCTCAATCTCAAATTATAGTCCATATAAACAAGATCGCTGAGGCACTTTTGTGTCAGACAATTTCTGTTTGCTGTGGATAAGGATAAAAATCGATTAATTACGCTCACACCCACTAGAGAACGTTTGAAAAAAAATACGGATGACCACATTTTTCAAATTTGGTGCGGAATGTCCTAAATGGATCCATCATTCAGCTGTCAGAAAATTAAACAAAATTACATATCAAATTTTATAATATTACTAGGCATGTAATATCAACAAGTCCTAACTGTTGATATGTAATTTACCTGGATTCTTTTTTTTACTTACGACAGCCGATGAGACTCCAAAACTATCTGTCCGCTCTCCAAACTATTTTGTCTGTGAAAAATATATTTATTTTCATAACAAATATATTATTAAGTTAAATGATCGCACCTTAATTGATCTAACGTACCTCTTGCAGATACATAAATGTGATTTCAAAATTGGGCATCATCTTATATATAATATTACGGAAAGCAATGAGAAACTCATTATCCATATTTATCCCGGATATGCTGTACTAGAACCTCGGATTCAAATAATAAGCTGAAAATAAATTACACAAATGATTAACTTACACTAGTACAAAAAAAGAAAAATTTTCAGATGATTCTTAAATTCATACTTACTGACTAGATGCAAATTTCTACCCATCTGATAGTCCTAGCGGCACTCAATAATGTTGATGTATTTTCGAACATGTTTGGAATATATCTCACTGATCTGTTGCTTTATCCTCTCCATCATGTGATATAGAAAGTCCATCTAGAGGTATCTCTCGCTGTCCACGGCACGAAGCATCTCATATAATGACTTGATAACCTTCACTATCTTATCAATCCATTGCCAGAATGAATAACTGATCATCAAATTCTCCGCATGACTTTCCTCAGTGTCGGTCCTTGCATATCTACTCTCCTGCCATTCGATATTGACAAATATCTGACACAAGACTATTTTCTTCTGCAGAAAGCTATCAAGTGTTATGTAGTTTGTAACAAATCATATGACATCCGTCTCAAGATCTCTCTCCCAATATATTTCCGCATCAATGATAGCATCCATGTATGATTGTAGATAAATTTAGTAATAAATTGGGCTGTAACCACTACCTATTGCACTCTACGAAGCTTCCCCATATCCTCAACATGAGGTCAATGCAATGTGCAGCACATAGTATCCAGTAAATATACGATCGCTGCTCCATCAGCAACTCGCCAGCGGCCTTATATTGCAGCCCATTATCTGTGATGACCTGCATGATATTTTACTCTCCAACTGAATCAGTCACCTCCTCCATTAGTCGAAGAATGTATGCAGCGTCGTGCACCCTATCTGAAGCATTAATTGATTATGAAAAAATATTTTTCCATCACAATATGTCAAGAAATTTATGATACTCCATCTAATAGGATCGGTGCAACCATCACACATCACCGTTAGTTTGTATATGAACCATTTACTCTTATAAGAAGAGATCCATCTCTCCGACTCTTCTTTATTACTGTCAAGAAGCTGACCATGGATATCTCTGGATATTGGGGGAACTACACTGAGGCCGACAGCCTGTATGATTGAAATGGCAGATCGATAACAAGTATTGCCCGTTGCATTTGCTGGAATATGCCTAAAATAAAATCATGATCCAATAGCTCACCACATATTCTTCTTCTTATCCTTTTTCAGTATAGTGTCAATCCTCTACTGTTTTGGATCCTTACTAGAAAAAGCATGTGGATCTAAATCATGAAAGATGGCTCCAACTGGAATCTCTGTCAGATCTCCTCCTACTGTTAAAAACCCCAGCATCAATGAAATATCCCTCCTGTCTCGACTGACTGGCTCCCTGACAGAGGTGATCCTCCTGAACTCAGACTCTCTAGTGGTCGTAGAGCCGGATCCTGATTCATAGAATGACGATCCAAATCAGTCTCTATATCTGATCATCTCTTCCAGTCTGTGCTGATCATTCAGACTTGTCTGAATGACAGCCTTAATCTGTGCCTTCTCATTATATGGAGCAGAGGCCTCCTCTGACTCTCTGAAATGATAAGAAGGTGGCTCTCTAGCTCAACGGTCCACCTTTGCGCTCTTCTCCTTTGCCCTCTCTTTCGCTGCTTTCTGATCAACGAAGTACTTCTTCATAAGTTATCGAACCTCCTATGGGCATTTTCGATATATGACCACATCCCGATAACCACCAGCTAAATACATCTTCAATCTAGTCACCTCTCCTCCCTTAAACTCTGTGCCGCACCATTTGCATCTCCAATGATGCCGAGCTGAAAGCATCTCACCATGCTCCCAACCAATGTCACGCTACATTGTGGATCCTTCTCCTTACTCATTTCTGCAAGTTTAACAAAATAAGATAGTTTAATAATTTTTTGATTTCATATTTTTTAAATTTAATTTTTTTATATTTTTAAAATATATTATTTAAAAAATAATTAACGAAAATTAATGATTTTACTGTCATCATGTAGATCGTCTAATGAATTACAATATATAATGAAATGTTAGGATTTAATGCTTCGAGATTCGGTCCACATTGAGCCTACAGCGAGGTCCGCAACGAAAAACGGAGTCCAACGAGATCAAGATCACCTCAAATGGAGCTCGAACGGAGAAGATACGAGCTTTTGAAGTCGGCACAAAATTCGAAGCAGCGGAGGACCGCCGGCGGCCGACAACGGGCCGACGGAGCGGCAGCGGCACGGCCGCGTGCGACGATGCGCGGCCCAGGCGCGACCAGCGCTCGGGCTAGGCGCGCGCAGGGCGCGGCCCAGCGGACGGGCCCAGCCCGAGCCCGGGCGAATGGGCCGGCCCAGGCCTGGGAGTGCGGGGCACGACCCAGGCCCAGGAGCGCCCGCGTGGGCGCGGCCCAGGCCCACGCGCGGGCTGGCCCAGCCCAGTGCGCCGCACTGGGAGCCTAAATCCCAGTCCACCATGGATCGGGAGGTCTATAGCAAACCGCGTGGGCATTTCCCACGCATTTCTCGTGGTCCACGGTACTATTCCATGGATCGAAGTGTGATCGAACGGTGTGGGTTAATCTAGATCTCGATCCGACGATCAGTGGTCTTAATTGGGCTTGATTAGGACTCCTAAACCTAATTAAACTCAAGTTTTAGCCCTTTAAAAGGGGCTGATAGCGAACAGAAGGCTTGTGTGGCTTGGCTTTTCACGGGAGAGGACCCGTGCTTGGTGACCTGTGGATGCAGGATGCAGACGCGGATGATTTCGCATGGAAAGCCGTGAACCCAGGAAGAGAGAGAGCACGCGATGCTGAGAGGAGCAGGACTTTTGGATAGCGGACAGCGATCGCTTTAAGGGTTCAGCGGGATCTTCCAAAAGAGAGAGCTTTGGTGAGGGAGAACTTTCTGTGAGGGAAAAATTGAGTGTACAAAGGTTGAGAGTGAAATCTTTTATAAAATTTCTTTTTCATAGTGAAGTTTGCATGTCCCATGGAGGCGAGCCCTTTTGTGGCTGATCCACGTATTTTGGTTGTTACTGTTTTATTTCTTCTTTCTTCCTGCTGCATCGCATGATACTGAAAAGATCCTAGGAGGTGGTGTCCTAGCCAGACATCCACCAAACAAGTGGTATCAAAGCGAGACGGTACAAGGATGCAGATTGCAGCGGTGGTGCACAAGACTGAAGATAGAAAAGACATGAACAATCAAGATAGAGATCAACAAATTTGATGGGAAGAGCAATTTTTCCTTATGGCAGGCAAGGGTGAAAGATGTGCTCATCCAACAGGGGCTGATCGATGCTCTCTTGTGCGAGAAGAAGCCAACCATAATGGAGGTGCGGGATTGAAAACGGCTACAGATGCAGGCGGTGAGTACCATCCGTATGTACCTAACAAATGAGGTGGTGATCCATGTGCTGAGCGAGACTTCTCCGACGATGCTGTGGTCGAAGCTCGAAGAGTTATACACGACGAAATCTCTCACCAATACTCTTTTCCTCTGAGATAGTTCTACCAACTACGGATGACTGAGGGACAACGTGCAGGAGCATCTAAGCCACTTTCAAAAGATCCTCACCGACCTCTTTAGCGTTGGCAAGAATGGTGAGAAGAAGACCAAGACACTGGTTTTGCGAACGTCGCTTCCCCCTTCGTATGAGTCCTTGGTGATTGCTCTTCTAGTGGGGAAGAGCACCATCAAGATAGACAAGTTCATCGCGACGATACTCCAGAATGAAATTCTCAGGAGGAAAAATCCAGCTTCGAGCTCAGGTGGCGGTAGCTCAGCTTTGGTGGCTTCTGGAGGAGCAGGAGACGGTAGACGGAGCGATAAGAGATCGCGACGAGGACGGTCCAAGTCCAGAAGGGACTTGAGCAAAACCAGATGTTACCGGTGTGAGGAGTTGGGGGCATCTAGCTAGAAATTGCCCTCAACTCAAAAATCGGATGGTGGCTACTGTAGCTATGGCCGACAGCGATTCAGATGGAGATGTCCTGGAGATATCTGACAAGGTACCTACTTCTTTCCAGCAGTAAATATTAGATTCTGCATGCACCAATCATGTATATTACAGAGAGGAGCAGTTTGACTCCCTGAAGAATAGTGAGGACATTGTATATCTGCCAAACGGATCGAGCTGTGCAATCAAAGGCATCGGGACGGTCAGCTGGAGGACATATGATGGTGCAGTAAGGAGATTGAAAGAGGTCTGATACATATCCGATTTCAGACAGAATCTTATCTCACTTAGCAGACTGAA
Source organism: Elaeis guineensis (assembly GCF_000442705.2). NCBI lineage: Eukaryota > Viridiplantae > Streptophyta > Magnoliopsida > Arecales > Arecaceae > Elaeis > Elaeis guineensis. The sequence continues at coordinate 30,092,647 of NC_026001.2, forward strand.
TTCGAGAGGCTACAAGACGGTAGCTGGTGGAGAAATCCTGAGGGTGCTACGCGGCGATAAGATTGTGCTGGAGGGGAAGAAGGAGAGCAGAGGGCATTATTACTTGAGAGAGAGCCCAGTGCGAGGTGGAGCTTCAGGAGTCAGGTGGAGCCCAGAGCGAGGTGGAGCTCCAGATGGAGGTGGATCGGACACGAGACAAGAAACTCAAGAGGAAGAAAGGCGACGTCGCAAGGTGAGATTCCTATTGATGCAGGATGATGCCCCGAGTAGATCTTAGGTCAGGAGGAGCACAGCATACGATGGAGATGAGATCGAACGGCCTGACTTGACTCTCATGTTTGTCCATCCATGATCAGCAAGCGATTGTCCCAGAGCATGGGGGCGAGGAGATCCAGAAGATCTCAGAGTTAGGAGGCTGAATATCGAATCGAGGTGGAGATTGTTAGGATTTAACGCTTCGAGATTCGATCCATATTGAGCCTACAGTGAGGTCCGTAATGAAAAATGAAGTCCAACGAGATTAAGATCACCTCAAACGGAGCTCGAACGGAGGAGATACAAGCTTTTGAAGTCGGCACGAAACTTGAGATGATGGAGGACCGCCGACGGCCTACAGCGGGCCGACGGAGCGGTGGCGACGCAGCCGCGCACCGCCCACGGCCAGCACGCGGGCTGGGCGTGCACAGGGCACGGCCCAACGAGCGGGCCCAACCTAGGCCCGAGCACACTGGTGCATGGGCCAGCCCAGGCCTGGGCGCGTGGGGCGCGGCCCAGGCCCAGGCACACCTGCACGGGCGCGGCCTAGGCCCACACGCGGGCTGGCCCATCCCAGCGCACCACGCTGGGAGCCTAGATCCCGGTCCACCGTGGATCGAGAGGTCCATGGCGGACCGCGTGGGCGTTTCCCATGCATTTCTCGTGGTCCACGACACTATTCCGTAGACCGAAGTGCGATCGGACGGCGTGGGTTGATCTGGGTCTCGATCCGACGATCAGTGGTCTTAATTGGGCTTGATTAGGACTCCTAAACCTAATCAAACTCAGATTTTAGCCCTTTAAAAGGGGCTGATAGCGAACAGAAGGCTTGTGTGGCTTGGTTTTTCATGAGAGAGGACCCGTGCTTGGTGACCTATGGACGCGGGACGCGGACGCGGACAGTTTCGCATGGAAAGCCGTGAACCCAAGAAGAGAGAGCACGCGAAGCTGAGAGGAGCAAGGCTCTTGGACAGCGGACAGCAGTCGCTTCAGGAGTTCAGGAGGATCTTCCAAGAGAGAGAGCTTTGGTGAGAAAGAACTTTCTGTGAGGGAGAAATTGGGTGTATAAGGATTGAGAGTGAGATCTCTTGTAAATTTTTTTTTCATAGTGAAGTTTGCATATCCCGTGAAGGCGAGCCCCTTTGTAGCTAATCCACGTATTTTGATTGTTACTGTTTTATTTCTTCTTTCTTCCTGCTGCATTGCGTGGTACTGAAAAGGTCCTAGGAGGTGGTGTCCTGGCCAGACATCCATCCAACATGAAATCATACCAAAATCATAAATTTTGATATGATTTTTTCTTATTTTTCTACTTTTTAGCAGTTGTTGCCAAAAAAAAAGATGAAAAATAAAATATTTAGTGACAGAACGAAGGATTACCTTATTTTCGATCGAAATTTGTCGCTCCGTCAAAGAAGTTGTGAATTTTTTTCTAAATTTTTTCTCTTTTTGTTGGGCTTCATTCGCACCCATCGTCGAAGTCTAAGAAGCTGAGAGTTTGCTCTCGGACTTCTCGGCTCTCAGGCTAAGGCTACCAAATTATTGGTAGCCCAACCCTACAAAGGCAGACAAAAACTACCCCCCCGCCCCCTCCACCCCCCACTCCCCCCAATGCTGATGTCGATACGGCTCAGTTCACGCCAACCCCACAAAGGCAAACAAAAACCATCCCCCCGGGCCCCCCACCTCCCACTTCCCCCTCCCCACATGCTGATGTCGGTACGGCTTGATTTACATGCGAACCGAGCCGAACCGAGTAGAACCGAGCAAAACCACTCGATTTTGAGCGGTTCGGCAGCGAACCATACTAAATCGCTCAGTTCGGTGCAATTTGGTTGATTTACCCAAAAAAGGGGGTAAATCGAACCGGTTCCCTGCCGATTCGATTCGGTACGTCCCGTACCGACTGGTTCAGGCTGGTACGAAAAACTCTGATTAAACTAATTGGGAGGTTTGAACGAGAAACATACATATTTGAAAAGATTGGATTCTCTCTAGTTTAAGGTCTGAACTCAAGAGACCAATTCCTTCATATGATCTTGCCACGATAGCTATCTTGTGAGCCACCAGTTTTGGTGTGTCTGAAAAAAGTGGCAATTAATAGGCCTGCACATCAGCCAAAGACCATGGGCAGAGCATGATGTTAATCTCTTTATTCTCTATGTGATAGCTAATAACTATCAAGCTCTCTTCCTTAAATTGAGGAAAAGGCTCCTACTGCATCCCATCCACTTTCTCTTGTTATGCTGCCCCTATTCTCCCTTCTTTACCTAATTCAAATACATGATTTTGAAGCTTTCTTCAACTTCAGAAGATCCAATAGTGCTCGGAACCTGTAGGCTCCTTGTCTCAACCCTCTCTTCCCTCCTGGTCGCAAACAAAGACTCGCAGTCTCCAAGAAAAAGTGACTGCCCTACCAATTCCATGATGGTGCTTTTTTCTCCCACAACCACCCCACTAATCAAACATAAGAAAAGAAATCAAAGGCTCATAGAGAAGAATAGCTTCAGCCTATCTACTTAGAAAAGAGTGAGAGAAGGTGGCAACTCTCCTTTTCCTCCCAGAATTCCTTTTTATACTGGTAACTCCAATCACCATTCATGGTAACCTCCCAAGCATCTAAACAACAAGGTATTAGGCCTAATTGTGTTCAAATCCATGTTGGAGGATACCATCGTAGTAATTGCTTTCGGAGGCATGGCAGATGCCACCCCTCATGGGTAAGCCAAAAAGAGAATGACTTGACCACCATCCCCATGATTCATCTTACACTTCCCCATAGCCTCTTTCGGAGGCATGGCAGATGCCACCCCTCATGGGTAAGCCAAAAAGAGAATGACTTGACCACCATCCCCATGATTCATCTTACACTTCCCCATAGTCTCTACTACCTCTAGCACCCTTCCCTATAGCCTCAACGGCCTTCCTTGTGTCCCTTCCTCCAATCCTTTCTCTTACTAACAATAGCTTCCTTGGCCCCCTCCGACCTCTACCTCATCCTATAGCCCTGTTCTTTTCGCTCTCAATTCGACTGCAACATTCTCTCTAGCTGCCTCCAAATGACCTCAGGGATGTTGAACAATGGCTTTGCAACTCCAAGAGTTACATTTTAGAGAGGAACAAACCATTGAAAAGTCAATGTACTTCTATCTCCATCCAAAAATCAAACAGCTTTGTCTCATCCCATACAACTTTTAGCTGATGTGGCAACTTTATTAATTGCTAGGCTTCTTTGAAGGCACCTTACCCATTAGCTCATAGAGTCACCAATATGTTGAAATTCTATAAAGAGAATGGATTCTGGGTTAAAACTTATTCTGGAGAGTATTTAAACAAGTGATCCCTCAACTTAGCTCAACTAAGTCCTAATCTTAGACTACCTAGGGCCATAAATCCTTTTCCTCCATTTTTCTCTATTTAAGGCCACACTTTCAGAAAGATGGAGCAATATTAGGTCCTTCTTTATTAGTTTTAAATCCCATGGGACGAGACTATCCCAATTTTTCTATGAAATGAGACATACTGCCATCCCACCTCGTTTTAATACTTGGAACAGAGGATGTCTCAAAACATCCCAATCGGGATGCTGGGACGCTAGCAAGACAGCCCTGTCCTGACACATAGGATGATACTCTATCCCGATGTCCCCCAAGATGTCCCGCTGGTAGTCCTACATGATTTTCAATCTATCTCTACTTCTCTTTCCTTCTATATGTATCAAATTATTTCTTCATGCCAGTGCATCAGACCCCATGCCATAGGAAATTTTCGTTCAAACAACATCAAACTCAACATGTCAATTGCCTGCATGGCAACCTCAAAAAATTGGAATATGTGGACATGACCATATATATATATATATATAAAGAGGGAGAGGTTGCTTAGGATTCGGTCAAGTGGATCTCCACTCAAATCCAGTCTGATCATGACTAGAGGATGAGGATCTAACATCGAAGATCCAAGTCATAGGATGTAATCTACTACCTCTAAACAACTACACATCAAAAATTATGTGATTTAGCCTCAGCATCAAGTGGTCAAAAAGCACGTATTGTTCTATATTTATTTAAATTATCCATTTTTGAGTCACTTGATGCATAAACTAGACGTTTACAAATCACATAATTTTTGGCATGCATCCAATTTAGAGGTATTAGATCACATCCAACTGCTCAGATCATTGATGTTGGACCCCCATCCTCCAATCACTAACTTGACTGAATCCTAGTCAACCTCTCTATATATGTATTATTGTATAATCATGTCCATGTATTCTAGTTTTTCAAGATTGCCATGTTGGTAGTTCAGGATACTTGGATACATGACAACCATGTCCTACATCCAAGTAACTTGGATCAATCTCTATTGGAAAACCTTCACAAATATCATTTTTCTAACATTACAATATTATATAATTTTAGCTATTTTTTCTATATATTCACTTTTCTTGCTTTTCTCCTTTTATTGAGTCAAACACTTGGACACATCTCTAAATCTGATTCTCAAAACCGTGTCTATCCATCAATGGCTTTATCCATCAGTTTAAATCATAGATTAACTTCTAAAAGGCTACACCGCAAATATCCAAAACATTCCAACAATATTATGCTACTTTGTCCGTTACCAGTACTACTTCTAACCATCTTTTATTGCACTAATTTATATAAAAAACCTTCATGTTTGTGCTTTGATCATTTTATGTCCTTGGGTCCTCTCCACCACCCATCATCATTCTAATTTTGTTTGATATATTTGGTTTCACAACAAATCTTGGATATATCTCGCAATTGCATAGGAACTCAAACTCTATTTTGATCCAATATGAAACTTTCATCTATCACTCTATCAACTCAGAAATACTAGTCCCTTCAACAGCAAACTTGTTTCTGACAATATTTCTATTAAATTGCTCTCCATATGCACTACTTGGTCAAGTTTATCTTGAACCACAATTTTGTGTAACCTCCATATATAATTTAACTTTAGCATCCAAGCAAACTCTTACTACTACAGCCATAAAAAGTTTGCACCCAAGACCCTTGAATATCAGCAATTAATGCATCAATAATAAATGCAAAAGGGTAAGGTTTTAAGTTCCCTACTTTCTCCATGAATATTTGGTTTCATTGATCCCGTATTCTTTGTCTTTTAAGACTAACAAAATGCCCATTTTCAATTTATGCCTTCTTCATTAGGAACCAATCTTGTTCTCCATCTTCATTCTGGATATGATTTCATCTGCCTAAGAAGTTCCATAACATATAAGAAACTAAAACATGATCTAGATATTCTTAAACTTTTATGGAAGAAATTTTCTTTTAACAGTGCAATAAGCTTGAAAATCCTATTGATTCTAAATCATATAGAGGTTGTGTTTGGCATTGTTTTTTCTGTTTTTTAGTTTTTCGTTTCCTTTGTCAGAATAGTTTGAAGACAGTAACATTTTTTATAGTCAGAATAGATTATCATTTCATGTGGCAAATGGCAGTTGTTGCGGTGGTTACAATGGTTGTGGCAGAAACTAGCAAATAAAATAGTGGCCATGGTAGGAATGACAGCAGTGGAGGGGAGTAGCGCTTGTAGGTGGGAATCACAATGGTAGCAATAGCAGTGGTGGCACCAACGGCAATTTCATTGGAGTCATGTTGTTGGTGGTCCTAGTGATTGTAGCAACCTAGGCCATTGCCTTGATGTTAGCAATAGTGGCAGCAGCTGTGTTGTTGATAGTGCAGTGTAGAAGGTGGTTCCAATGGCAATGACCATGAAGACTATCATGTTATGTTTATTTTCAAAACCTACCAACATAAAAATCAATTCCAAAAATTCAATAAATATAAAAAGTAATTTTTAGAAACAGAAACAAGCCAGCCAAACGATTTTCTTATCCCTTGAATACCACTTTTTTAAAATAAAAAAGATAAAGGAAATGATACTAAACAAGTCCTTATCTAAGGATAGAATCCAAGCACAGCATTACTTAGATAGCAATAAGTTAAACATAGAAATGCTGAGCATCAGCTAAGTCCTTCCCCGCCACAGAACATGGATCAACTTTATTTTTAGGGTCAAATATTTTATTTTACTAGTCAAACCATGCAAGAAGAGATGGACCCTCTTTGCACTGACAATCAAAATAAGCATGATGCAAATAAATGACAATGCAACACATTTTCACATAGAACAAGATGAAGTATATAAAATTTCCATTAGATCTTTTTCTCTTTTGGACTATTTGATAAATTAGAGATGAGTATAATAGACAACAAATACAAGGCAGCAGATTTACCTGTAATACAACCAGTCATCCAATGCAAGCAAATAAACTTGATGAACAGGTCTATTAAATATGTACATGAGACTCCACAGTACTGAATCAAATGCCCAAGGGTTATGGAGTATGGATGCTGTATTATCAGTATGTAAGAAAAATATAGACGTCCTTAGACTTGGAGATGTTTTGTAGGCTGCACAAGTGGCAGCTGATTTTCTTTGAGCATTGATTAATCTGAAGAAAATTCCTGCTTTCAGTTTTTGTTAAGATGATTTGAATTTGAAAACCTTTTGATTTCAAATGAATCTGCTGCACTATTGCAGAATTTTATCACAGCAATGAAGATAAATATAGATCAAAGAGAAGAAAGCGAAGAAAGAAGATGAAGAACAAGGAGAATGGGAGGTAGAAGGAAGAAGAAAAAGATAAGGAAAAGAAAGGCCTTTTGCCTTTATTTCTTTTAGTAATATAACCTGCATACAGAATTATTCACCACCAAAACAGCCAACTAGTAATCCCTTCTAAAGAGACCTAATCCACTAGTTTTCCTACCCTAAATATATTTCTAAATCAGGTTAAACTAACACCTGAAAAGCAACTAGAAGCTCTAATGACATGAAGTAGTTGGACTCCCTTTTCTTTGAAAAACCTTCTAGGATTTCATAACAGGAAACTAATCATAGAACTAAAGGGAGTAACCAGCCATCTGACATCCTCAGTTCCTCTACTTTGAAACCTATCAGGACCTTCAAAAGAGAAACAAGCTACTGCATGTTATCCAAATGATAGAAGTATCTGGCAATTATATAATCACTTGAGTTTGATCAGAACTCTTTAAAAGGAAATAATCTAAAGGTATACTGGGTTTGTAGTGCCAGCTACATGGATCTTAGTTGCTAGTATCAGGACTATCATTCAGGAGCACGTTCAGGAACAGGTTCAGGGGCAGAGAAGGGAACATTTTAGAAACTCTTTAAGCGAGCACTTAAGAAGCAGGTGCTGCTACAAGTTTCTAGGGAATTTCGAAAACAGGTATATTACCCTACATAAAGTTTCCTTGTACAAAAAAATGGGCATTCAATAAAACCACAGAACTCTCTTAAAAAAATTACATAGAATCAGATCGCAAGATAAAACAGACCTCACCAACCAGTCCATATTAACCGATTTGAAGTTCAAGAAAAGCATGTCCCAAACCTTCAGAGTTTTTATGATTAAATAGACTAAAGCAGAAACCATGCAATCTAAATTTAAAACAACAATCAACACATCTATTTAGGATAATTATAACATAGGATTTTCATATACTAAGCAAAAACTATTTTTAAGAAAATGCAGATGTTTTGACAAACTTGTGTATCATTCCAAGCAAGACAGCAAGTGTGTGTTAAGTGTCTGCATCAAAGGGCATAAATAAGACTGGCGCCAGCACCACATGTCATACTTTGCCATCAGAAGAACATAGGCACACCAAATGAGAAGGCCAGGTAATCTCTAGATAGAGACATGAGAGTACAGGTAAATTTTCCCCTAAATATACTAACATGTCCTTCAGTTTTACCAAATAGATTCCATCTATCAAATTTAGTGCAAGATGTGCTTATTTCTTTTAGACTAACATTATCCGAAAAATCATATCAACAATGACACTTCAGTAAATATCAAAAACATCTGATTTCCCAAAGATTCTCTTCTTCATTTATTTTATTCCATTTCCCTTTACAAAATGCAAGTGGCAACCCCATATCTACCTCTCCATGCTCATTAACACCTTCCATCTCGGTTCCTATTACAATCAACATTCAACTTCACTATCATATATTCCTCAAAAAAAGGGGCTGCGAGCACACTTAAGAGCCAACCTACTAGTGAGGTTACCATATTGTATTCCTTTGAATCCTCACAAAACAAAATCTCATTATTAACAAAGGTGCAAAATGGATGCGACATCAATATCTATCATGTTACCATATTACAGCCCAACACATTACCCTTTATTCTCATGCCTACTAAATGCTTCAATAACAACATTAAAATGACATTAGTGACTCTGATATCTCAAACCCTGGAGCTTTTAAAGTACTTATGGGTTGTTGGTGAACAAAATGAAATAAATAAGGGTAGAAAAGAATAAAACATGATTTGTAATCATCATAACCTGAGATGTTTTAGCATGAAATGCAATGAAAACCCACTCTTCCATAGACCTCCACTTTACAGAATCCCTTTCCATATCTCAATCCTTTAAGAGTTATTTTGCTTCCATAATTTGCACATGATAAAGAAAATATCTCAACCCTACAAAGTCTGCTGATGCTAAAGGATGCCGACCTACCACCTTAAGGTCCTCCTTTAAACAACATTTAAAGCCTTTATCATGGTCTTAAAAGGCTAGATCAAGCAGAGACTAACAATCTTTCACCCCTATACCACCTTTCTTAGGCAACAATGCCAAAAAATAAAATATAAGAATTAAAAAAAAGCAATGACTCTTCCAGACTTCCAATGCCTATTCAGAAATTATGAAGTCCCTTTGTCCTTGCTTAACATCATTTAGACAATCCTTTCTGACTTCTTAAAAGGACAATTTTAGGACCAAACAGTCAAGAACCTTATTATCAAATCACATACGCCATCTGACCCCATCTCATTCAAGCTTCCTTATAAATATAGCCTTCTGTGAGGTTGCTTTAGATGTGTCTCTTTGGCTTATTGTTACTTTTGAGATGAAGACATCTTACTGCATCAGCAGTTTACGAATTTTCTCCTCCATCTCAACTCTTTCCAAGAATAGGACAATTTTAATGGTTGCTTCTTACTTAAAAAATTAAATAGCAACCAACAAGGCAAATCTTCCTACCTGCCAACTAGCCAAATGAGTTTATTGCTGAGCTCCTCTCTTTCCTAGATTTGCCTTGTCTTGGAATTTGGCACTAATTTCTAGGAGGTTGACGTCAAGTGAGAAATAGCCATAAAATCTATTTAATCTATTGAGCCTTCCTAACTTACTTGTAGAATTATGGGCTAACAAATCGAAACAAATACAATTGAATAGAGGCCACATGACAAACAACACAATATGGTCTCTTGTAGATTTCAATAACAATCATTACACCTCTTTATTCAGGAAAAATAAAGTACTGAGCGTGACCATACGAGAGATTACATGGATGTCTACTCACTCGTCAGTGATCCGCTCGATGCTGTAGTTGTTAAATAGTTCTTTAACCTGCGGTGCCTCGGTTGCTCACAGTAGGGTTGCTGTAATTTGACTACACATAAATATGATCCCTAGCCATATGGATCCTTGTAGTGGACGTTGGCTACAGTAGATTCACTGTAGAAGTAGAATGCACACTTAGATGAGATTTATCGATCTTAGTAGATAAGGAGTAGTCCTATGAGATTTGAAAAGTTAAGTCCATAGTCTGTGGACATGCAAGATGATTAATGGAAAAGAGTTTCCATGAGTATCACATCTGGACTTGAGATAATCAAATTTTTCATATAACAAATGAAGGAGTTTGATGAATTTCCATAACCTCCATCCTGTCGGAACTCATGATAGAGGAATTGAATCACACGGTAACTACACCTAGTGGTTCTATTTTCTATTCTTCTGGATTGAAACCACATGCTTCTAGACGTCACTAGTGGATTGGGAAAACCCACTAGGATCATTCTAGATTGATGATCTTTAATGTGTGTGAGTTAGAATAGTTCTAACCTATTGAAAAAAATTTCAATGATATTATAATGGAGATCATGATATATCTCACTATCAGACAGATTGGAACCTATGGGGTCATACACAAAAAAAGTTCTTGAGTGATCAAATGGTTGAGTTACGATTGAAAATCATAATGAAAATTAATTATCAATATGATTGATAATGCAAACGTTGCAATCGAAAGATTCACTAAATGTTAGTGAATTGTAGGAGGATCAATTGGTAATTAGATTGCTGTCTGGCTCAATCTGATTGAGCTATGAGGTTCAAATTAGATCTAATTGAATTAGATTCAATTTAGATTGATTTAGATTTGATTAGATCAAGCCTAATTGATTTATGAGATAACCCAATTACATAAGGAGAACAATTCCTATTTTGACTAGTATTTGATTGAATCAATTTCCTAATAAGATTAAGATTTAATCCAGATTTAATTGTGTTCCTAATTAGACCAGGAATTAGCTTGATTTGGGTGCTACCTAATCCTAAGTTGATTAGGATTAAAATATATTTAAATCAGATTTAAAACTACACCTAAAAGGAATCCCAGTTGGACTAAGATTCTCTCTCCACTATGCCACCCTCTTCTTGCACCACCTAAGCCCACGCCAACGTGATTTTTGGCATGGGATAAGATCATCCCAAGCCCCTCACATGCCCACTCTTATCCCCTCTTTTGGATAAGAATCAAATCAGGTTTGATTTGGTCAAAGTTGGTTTTGAATCAACTTAAGTTTTGGACCTTCAGTAGGACTTAGATTTTGATCCTGTCAAACCCTGATCCTTTCACCCTTGGATGCCACCTATAAATAGGGGTTATGGGGTGTGGAGAGGGACATCTGAAAGGATTGGGGCATGGGCTATTGGGGGCGTGACTCCTCTTGGGGCGTGAGGTTTTAGAGAGCAAGGGAAAAGAGAAGGGTTCTTCCTCTCTTGTGTCTTCTCCTTCCTACACCTTGTCTTCTTCCTTCTTGAGATTATCCTGGAGATTGAAAGAGATCCTATTCAACCATCGAAGAAGCATTCTCTGCAAGGGAACTAGCATCCCGAGGAGAACAAAAAGCCTCCGATCAAATCAAGCCTCATATGGATACCCGTAGAGGTCAAATACATGCGCGGTTACATCAGAACCTGAAGGCATCTACAGATCTGAATTCGAGTTCTGCGATTCAGGTATGTGATCTAATCACAAATTAATTTTATTTTATGAAATTAGATGTTTTATATCTTATTTATCATCATATAAACTAGATCTATAAGTATTTGATTTAAATCAATATATGCGTAGAATTAAATCTGATTTAATCTTGTCTTCCGCTGTTTAAATTCAAAATTATTTTAAAATCTGAATGTAAAATACTTAAAATCCAACAGAACTCTTGTTTCAAATTGGAGGAGGGCCTCCACCCTCCTCCGAACTCGACCGCTCTTGGCCTCCCTCGATGCTGGTGAAGGATGTCGCACATCCGATGACATGCATGCAAAATTTATAGTATGCAGAATTTTAACATCTAAAATTCATTTATGCAGCGGAATTAAAATCAAATATAGATTAAACAAATTTAATCTATCTAGCATACTTTAAGTAGATCTAATCTACTCCTAACAGGATCGTTCACATGCTTATAATACAAAAATTAAATCAGATTTAATCTAAGTACAAATCAAGATCAGATCTCGATATCTTTGCACGGGTAGCAATCTACCGTGATTGATGATCCGGATAGCTTGATGATATCCTCGTCGAGCCACACACACATTCGGCCTCCACAGATATCCACACGAGATCCTTTATCCGATCGAAAGCTCCGTCTTCATCGGGGTGCTAGCTTCCTTGCAGAAGACTCCTCTTGATGGTAGATCCGTCACCTTCTTCAGATCTCTTGGACTCCTCCGGAGAAGAAGACTCTAGGAAGAAGAAAAGGTGGTGGAAGATATTTGAGAACCCTTCTCTCTTCCCAAAACCCCAATGCCCAAACCCTAAAAACCTAGAGTTTCTACATGCCAAGAAGGATGCCACCATCCTAAAACCCATGCCACAATAATTCTTATGCTAAGAAGCTCGTGGTTTATTTTCTCACGGTGAAAAGGGATCATATCTAACGCCAAAAGAAAAGCTTCTTATGGTTGGCATCCAAAAAGGGATAAGAATTATCCTTATCTAATAAGGAAACAAATCAAGTTCAAACTTGAATTCAAATCGAATTTGAATTCAATCTTGAACTAACTTCCATCCTTATCCACCCGTGGAGAATAGGAGGCCACAATCATCAGATTTGTATGAAGAAACTTCACGCACAAACCAAAATAGCATTAAGAAAAATGGCATCCAATAGTGGGGTGGCGCAAGGGAGAGTCCAATCTCCCATGGATTCTAGATTAGTTTCTAATTTAGTTCCAAACCAAATCAGATTTGGTTAGACTCAAAAGGATAATAAACCTAATCAAATTAAGAACCAAATCCCTTAATTAAATCCTAATCAGATCAGGAATTAATTGAGTCAAATCCTGATCAAATCAGGAACTAATCTCCCTTGTAATCGGACTTAAATCGATTTAAGTCAAACTGAATCCCATTCAATTAGACTTGATCCAAACTTTACTACTCAATCAAATTGAGATAATTAGTAATCCAATTACTAATTAATCCTCTTATAATTCACTAATCATTAGCAAATTATATTATTGCAACTTTTGCAAAGGGTTAATCATCAATCAAATTGACGATTTTATCTATCAATGATTCATAATCGTTAATCAGCCATCTAATCAGACAAGAACCTCTTTTGTGTGTGACCTCATAGATTCTGTTCTGTCTGATAATGAGATATATCGTGATCTTTATCATAATATCATCAAAACTCTTTTCGATGGATCAGAACAATTTCAATTCTATCCTTCGAGGGTCATCGATCATCAAGATGATGTCCGATGAATCTCACAATCTACCAGTAACACCTAGCAATATATAGTGACAACCCAACAGAATAAAAATTTTGAACCTCTAGGTGCAGTTACCGTATATCCGATTCTTCTGTCGTGAGTTTCGACAGAATGCAGGTCAAGGATAACTCGTCAAATCCATTCATCCATCATATGTCGGATTCAATCGACTCGAGTTCATATGAAAACTCTTTTCCATCACTCACCTACCATGGTCATGAATTTTAAGATTCAATCTCATGAACCATATAGGACCTCTCTCTGTCTATCATAATCGACAGATCCCATCTTGATGCACACTCTATTCCTACAATAAACCTACTGTAACCAACATACACTGCAAGCTTCTAAATGGCTAGGTAACTAAATGATTGTGCAGTCAAATTACAGCAACCCCACTATAAACAGTCGAGGCACCTCAGGTCAAAGAACTATCTGTACCACTGCAGCTATGAGTAAGTCACTGACAAGTGGATAGCCATCCTAGTGACTTCTCGTGTTGGTCACGCTCAATACCAGTTGTTCTCTAATAACCACTTACACTTTCACTCCAGTATCCCTACACTGCAGACTCGAGACTCATCTATCCGAAGGAAGCAATATATGCACCAATCTGTTTGGATCAATCATCATCCCCATAATGATCCTATGATTGGAAGCAATTTAGGAATTAACCACTAATGACACGTGCCTCAAATTCTCAACTCTTTGAGAATACGTGTCATTATCTATTAATTCCTCAGATGATTCATGGACACAATAAAAATACACATAATCATGAATGGAAAAGTAACCCAAATTTTATTAATTTCAAAATTCAATTACAAAATTGTACCCCAGAAAGTGTACATTTGTCAGCTAATCTGGTTTCTAGGGCACACATCTAACAGCTGGCTCACTGACCGTTGGAGAGATCGCGATGGCATCGCCGTTTATCTAGAGGCCTCTGAGTGTCTCTGATAACCCGATAAACATCTCTCCCTCCCTCTTCTTCTCCCTCTCTATCCTTATCAAACTCGGCAAGAGCTTGGATGGACTCCGACGGCTACCAAAGGTCCTCTCTTCCTCTCCCTTTCCTTCTATCCCCCCCTCTCACCCTTTCTCTCTTCTCCCTCTCCCCTTCTTTGCCTTGTCGGTTCGGTCCGGCACAAATCGATACGGACACATACCGAACCATACTATCGACCAACCGACATGGGATCTGGTTCTGGTTCAACAGTCCTTGGTGCTAGGCCAGCTTATCCCTTTAGGATGAGCAACCGCACAATCTACTAATCAACCTACCATCCTAAGTCTTACCATATCATTCACCCAACATTGTACATATCTTCTTTGTCCTTGATTCCATGAACATGCCAACCTATATCACGTTATTCTAGCTAACATTTTAAAAAAAGGATTGTGGTGAGTTTGTTTTTTTAATATCATTGTTAACATTCAAAAAAAATTTAAAAAATAAATATCACGGTGAGTTTGCACTTGTATTACATACATGACCTACAAGTAATTAAGATTTGTAATTGATTGCATTTAGGCAATTTGGTTACTTCTGCAAAGCTTGGTTAGGCCTGTTTCGGATGCCATTTCATGGGAGAAGGGTCTCATGGTAACATGATTGCTCCACAACCAAATTCAAGAGGCAGCAAGGGGGAATCTTGTCCATTTCTATAGAAAGGACTTAGATCCCCTTACCCCAGCTCCATGCAACCAAACAGATTTTTAAAGTTATCCCATAATCCCTACATGGAACAGTGTTTGACGCAACCAAACATAAATTAATTTATCTAATGAATAACAGAACTTGAAGGGATACACATGAATAGGTGTTCTAACCCCTCATTTGCTATCTTGCAACCGAAGAAGGCCTAAGAGATGATTAATGTCTACGAACTAATTTTAACCATAGCAGCCTACAGTAGGAGTGTTCTTAAGAATCAAGAGGGGTGTTGGGAAAAACTTATAAACTAAACCTACAAAAGCACATGCTCGATATGAATAAAGCACACAAAAGAAGAGGAGCCTCAACCACGAATGAGATAATACAGCATCAATTTGAGCATGTTGAGGAATTTGCAATTTACTTCTTAGCAAGAATGGGTTTATTATTCTTGATAAACACATGCTACTAGGAGCTCATGGCAACAAAATGATAACAATCATCAATTCATGAAACCAAAAGGGATGATCATAACCACAGAACACCAAGCCTTCATGCTCCAGGATGCTATGACAGCAAATTCAAACTTTTCAAAGACAACCCTTTATGGAATACCAAATAAATGCTCAACATAACACTACACAACCAAAAAAATAGCCATCGACCATGAACCCTCCAGCAAAAGGAGATAATATATCAAGTATGGAAGCTCGTGAGAAGAAGATCGCTACAAACCTCTAACTGGTTGCTGGAGAGGTTAAGAGAGACCAATCCACGCAGCTTCCCGAATGCCTCTGGAAGGTACCTCAGTTGGCGGTCCGACAGGTCCACCCTATCCAGGCACTTCTCCGACGCTTCTTGCAAGATCCTGATCACCTCCTCGTTCACCGGCTCGTCCTCCTGCCCAACAGGAACGCTGCTGCCCTCGTCGCCACTGCCAACAGCCTCCACCGATCGGTAAATCTTCACCAGCCGCTCCTCGGCCTCCTTGAGCAAATTCTCGTACGCCTCGTGCATCTCGTCGAGCTGAATTACAGCCCTGTACGCGCGCCGCTCCCGCTCGGCGCGGGCCCGGCACTCTTTCTCCCTCTCCGCCTGCTCCGCGCGCCACTGGAGCCGGTCCACCTCATCCGGCCGCGGCGCGCGGACGATCTCCTCGAGCTCCCGGGCTAGGGTGGCCTCGATCTCGGCGATCCGGGCGCGGGCGTCGTCGACGGCCTCGTGGTCGGGGCGCTCCCCGAGGGTCTGGAGGACGGAGCGGGTCTTGGCGACGTCGGAGACGGCTGCAGCCATGGCGGCGAGGAGCTCAGGGTTGTTGAGGCAGGGCATGCGCTCGACGAGCTCCACCGCATCGCTGTGGCGGCCGGAGTCGTCGACGGGGGGCTGCTCGATGTCGGGCTCGAGGGGGCTCTGGGATCGGCGGCCGACGATGGAAGGGAGGCGGGACATGACGTAGGAGAGGATGGGGAAGGCTTTAGGGTTTGGATCCATCTCGGAAGGAGACGGACGCAGGCGGAGAAGAAAGCTGATGGAATCAGCGACGAAGTGAGGAGGGTAGATGGATATGTAAGTGGGAACAGTGTAGTCTGTCTGCGGTTGGCAGCATAGACCGAGGAAACTCGAGAACCGCCGGTATAGATGGATCGCCAAGAACACCGCGTTTACGACTCAAATGGAATGATCTTAGCTCACGGATGATTTTTATCCCAAAATAATTTAGTTGATCTAAAATCATCGTATTTGATGTAATATAGTGATCGGAGAACTCCAAATTTCAACAATAATCTATTTTATAGTTCCATAAAAATCCAAGATCCATATAATACCAAATCTATCTCTAATATATTTCATAAAATACATTTTTAATCTTTTAAATTATTAATCTAATAAAAAATATTAATTATATAGAATTAATAATTTTATTTATACTTATAGCATATTATTATTTTAATAATAATATTTATTTTAATTAGAAAAATACAGTAAATAGAAGTAATCATAATATAAATATTAATTGCAATAATATATTTTTTATTATAATTTAAAATTATAATTAAATAATAATATGATAATAATATGATCAATAATATATTTTAATATAATATATATCATAAATATAATATGTATAATATTTGTTGCTGCGAGGCTCAAAATCTGAAATAGGATGGATCGAATTGAATGAGGCTAGACTGGAATGATCCTTGCGATCTGGAGGAAATTTTTTTAATCTGTAAAACCAGTTAAGAAATTAGATCGGGATCCTCCGGTTCTTGACCCTCCGATGCTTAAGTTAGTTTGAACCTTGAGAACAGGGATGAAAAAGAGTGAGAGAGAAAGAGAGATCGAATGGAACTGAAAGAGAACTAGATAGAAGCCAAGATTTTGACCTAGTTTCCTACCGGCAGAGTCTCTCCTAGTTTCAGAGAGCAGAACTTTTCGATAGAGGATCCCTGATCTTCTATTTATAGAGAGGTTGAAGAGGCCGTTCCAGAGTTTGTTAGACCATTAGAGAAGTTTGATAGACAGTTAGAGAGCCATTTGTAAGTGAACTGACATACAGTTGTGCATATGAGCTAGACATGAGATTATACCTGACTGTACCTGCCAACTATATATGAGATCGTGGCCAACTGTGGCTTGGTTATAGAAACTACCGTGGACGTTCATAGAATGATTCTGTTTGTCATTATAATAGTTCACTTCAGTAGATGATCGGAGTGAAATAGAGACGTCATAATAGTCATCCGGGATATAGGAGGCATCGAGATTTAGGTCGGTAAATACCTGACCTGAATATTCCTTTGTCAGCTAAGACATCATCCTGGACAGAATACCAGGATGTCTTTTATTCAGGTTGGTAATATACTGAGCTAAATCTGCTAATCGGTAAATTGATCTGCTGGAATCTGGTGCTTTGAGATTGATATCTTTTTGATCTCATATGATGATGCCACGTATCTTAAGGCTAGTTTAGTGCACCAATACTTTGCCCCCCGCTTCCTATGTTCGAGGTGATAATCTTTCGATTAGATTAGAAAGTAAAAGTATCTTCATAAGGTTGGATTTTCACCAGTTTAGGAGATATTCACCATCGAAATCGGATTTTACCAGCCAGGAGATCTTATCTCCGTATTTACCTTTCGGCTCAGTTTTTTACCGATCAGGAGATCTCATCTTCATATTAACCTTTTGGCTCGATTTTTATCGATCAGGAGATTTTATCTTCGTACTTACTTATTGGCCCAGTTTTCATCAGTCAGGAGATACCATCTCCGTATTTGCCCTTTTGGTCTGATTTTTATTGGTCAGAAGATCTTATCTCCATTTTTGAATTTTAGCTCGATTTTCATCGATCAGGAGATCTCATCTCCGTATTTACTTTGTGGTCCAGTTTTTACCGGCCAGAAGATCTCATCTCCATATTTATCTTTTGATCCGATTTTTATCGATCAGGAGATCTTATCTCCGTATTTGCTATTTTGCTCGGTCTTTCATCGGCTAGGAGATCTTATCTCCATATTTGCTCTTTTGACTCAATTTTTATCAATCAGAAGATCTTATCTCTATTGTTAAATTTTAGTTCGATTTTCATCGATCAAGAGATCTTATCTCGATACTTATCTTTTGGTCTGATTTTTATTGATCAGGAGATCTTATCTCCATACTTGCTTCTTGATCCAATTTTCATCGGTCAGGAGATCTCATCTCTATATTTACTTTTTGGCATAATTTTCACTAGCCAAGAGATCTCATCTCCATATTTATCTTTTGCCCCAATTTTTATCAGTCAGATGATCTTATCTCCGTATTCGTTGTTCTGCTCGATCCTTCACCTTCTAGGAGATCTTATCTACAGTTTTGCCCTTTTGGCCCAATTTTTATCAGCCAGAAAATCTTATCTCTATTGTAAAATTTTAGCCCGATTTTCATTAGCCAGGAGATCTTATCTCTGAACTTATCTTTTGGTCCGATTTTTATCGATCAGGAGATCTTATCTCTATGTTTTATCTCGGGGCTTTTCGGACTGGTATTGTTGCCGCATGAAATAAATGCACCGTACTTCGAGAGGATCAAAATTAATTACTTGATTGAAAATGAAGAGACTTGACCTTTCAAGAAATGATTCTACCATCATTGCTTGGATAGGTGGTTTGAAAATATCAAATAAGAGTGCACCATTTGTCCACACTTGATTGGCTTATCAGCTTGGGCATGGATCGACATGTTGTGGCTAAATTTGGGGAGGGGGGGAATGTGCCTAACCGTCATCTGATCGAGTTGTCAGATTAGCACCAAGTATCCCGAATCAACAATAAGGTCAGTCAATCTAGACCGTCGATTCACCTACAAAAGGCTTTTGCCCCTCGATTACTTTTCATTTTTGCTATTATCATGTGGAGGTGTTGCCGGATTATTTTCAGAGGCTTCTTTGCATTGAACAGTCATCAAAAATAGTGAGAAACTTCATCGAAGAAGGAGAAAAGGAGTTCATTCTTCATCTCCTGATAGGATTTCATCTGTCCCTTTTAGATATCGATCTTTTCTCATCTATTTTCTTTTAGTCGTAATGTAGCTTTTCTTCTTTTTTCAATTCTTTTCATTTCTCCTTTACATTTTCCTCCAAGAAACATGTCTAAGAGAGATAGAGAGGGGAAAGAGACTGTAGATGACTTATAAATTAGGTCAACCCAGCCTTTATTGGCTATTGAGACAGAAAATCCACTCCGAGAGGATCCTAAAATTGGTTCTATAAGTGAGAGGAGTTTGGATCATAACGTAGAATCTCCTATGCATGGTCTCACGAACTACCTTGATCTGAAAATAGAGGGATCCATTTTGACCGAAAAGAACCTCATAACCCTTAGAGAAAAATACGATATACTCAACGAATATGAGATGATAGTGCCGGGTCCGGAAGGTCGGATTTCTGAACCTCTCGAGATTTGTGTAGCCTTCTATGATGAGTCCTTTCGATCTGGTCTGCAATTTCTACTGCACCACCTTTTCAATAATATTTTTGATTTTTATAGGGTCCACCCTACCCAGATAGTTTTAAATGCAATTAGAATGATTATAGTGTTCATAATCATGTGTAATTTCTTTCACATATATCTTAGAATCTTTCTATTTAGGTTTTTGATCTTTTTGAGAAGGCATCTGAGTGAGAAGGGTTGGTGGTATTTTTTATCTTAAAAAAATTGTAAGTTTAGACCTAATCTTCCTTCTTCAATTTACGGCTGGAAAGGCTATTTTTTCTTTGTCTAGGCTCCTATTCTATGGGATTTTAGAACTTCCTGGGGATGTCCGGACACCAAGCATAATTTCAAAGATAAAATTCTCCCTAGAGATAAGGTGGCTCATTCAACCCTAATTACAACCAAAGCACCCAAGCTATCCCTCTCTAGTTAATGATCAGGTGTTGTATGATGCTGATATCAACATGTACTCTTCTTAGGATAAGATCGAAGTATTTTACTTTTCAACTTTATCCTTTCTTTTTCATCTCTATTATTATAAAATATATGTCTAATGCAGAAATGAGGTTCAATCCAATAAGAGTGGAGGATAGAAAGAGAAAAGATCAATCAAAGACATCTGCTACTGCCCTTGCACCAAAGAGAGTCAAAGGTGTGGAACATCCTCTTGTCCAAGCTGTGGGGAAATTCAGTGCAGGGGTAAAATGATAATTTTAAAATTTTTTCAAAATCATGATTTTACAGTGAAAATTATTAATTAATCTAATTAATTAACATGAATTTATCCTATACTAGGATCTAAATATGATATATAACATGCATTCATTTAAATTTGAAATTCAAATTAGAACAGTAAACACTTTACTGTAATGTGTTCAGAACATAATACCTTTGTGCGGGTAGTAGATCGTCGTAATCTGATCACCGTCGGGAGAGTCTGATTGTCGCGATGCAGCCACACAGCATGTCTGGCCTCTATGGATCGTCTACATGAAGCTCTCGGTCTGATCGACTCCTCACGAGTGCTAGCTCATTGTAGAGCCCTTTTGACGGCCGATGCTGATCGAACTCCTTCGATCGATGTCTGTCGATTCTTCGGACACTCCGGATCGTCAACAGACATGCTTGAGAGGATGTTGAAGATCTTTCTGAGAATTTGTGGGCTCACGACACTCGTAGCTCACTTTCTCACTTCTCGAACCCCAGGCTAAAACTCTAGGGAACTCACCGGAAACCTTACACCCACTTTTCTTTCTTTTCTTTCTTTTTCTCTTGAAAGGATATGGACTTTCTTCTCATGTACCAGACTTCTCACGCCCCAAAATTTTTCTACAAAAATCTTCTTCTTACACGCCCCACTCTTCTCCTCCTTTTATAACAACATCAAACGTCTTATCTAAAAGAAAGGATAAAGATGAGTAATTGCACATTTGAATTCAAATCAAATTTTGAATTCAAATAGACACCAACTCATCCCTTATCTACTAAAGATGTGAGCCATGGCTTAAATTATGCATGGAATGATTTCATGAGAAACCTTTTCTAATGTAATAAATGGAGCGTAAAAAAAGGGATAAGGCGCAAAGATTGATTGCCCATTCAAATTCAAACTTTATTTTGAATTTGAATGGCCAACCAATCATCCTTATCCATTCATTTGACACATTAAAGTGGGGTGTGGAGAGAGCTTGACGTGAGAAAATAATTCATGAGAAGTTCTTTCTCATGAATTCAAATGGGTGCAATGGAAGTGAGGTGGCGCATGGAGATGGGTCAAGGTGGTTTAATTATTTAAACCAACCTAATTGAACCAAATAATTTAGGTCCAATTAGACTAATTTAAACCCAACTAAATTAGGCTTAATTAGGCTCAATAAAATCTTAATCAAATCAGGAATTGACTAAGTCCAACCCCTGATCAAATCAGGGACCAAACCATCTCGACGATTAGGTCAACTCTTAACCTAATCGGGTCAAATCCAACTGAATCCAATTCAATTGGACTTGATCCAAAAATAATTACTCAATCAAATTGAGTTAATTAGTGATCAAATCACTAATTAAATCTCTCATAAATACTGAGTCCAAATTTGATGGGCAATCGGACATCAGAATTCATCAATATGTAACCCTGATCGAAAAGTCCCAACCAGTGGGACTCTTGACCCCGGTACCCATAATGTGCAGAACTCATGATCAGAGAATCTTGATTCTCGATCATTGAGTCTCAAACATGTAGGATTCTACATCAGCCATCAGATCAGATAGGAACCTCTAATGTGTGTGACCCCGCAGGTTCAAACCTAAGCTGATAGAACAGGAACAAATTCCTGTACTAATCGAAGTGACCATCTAGTAATGGTACCCGATGTTCGGATAGGTCGAAGAGTCACAATCGCAACACTCAGAACCTACATGAATATGGTTACTATATAATTCATCCTTTTGACCCCTATGTTTAGGACGACTCAGAGTTAAACTGTCAACCCTGATCAGATCATCCGAATCGTGCTCAACTCAAACAATCCTGTGACTCCTCACAAGGACTACCCTGGCCAAGATTTTGCTAAATTGAAACACGACTGTACACAGCTCCTAAACTGGAGTGGTCAATCCCATCTTGACACACGCACCAACAAGTCAAGTACTTGACTACACCCAGCAGCCTTCCGTCACTGAATTAAAAATTCAGGTAGTCCAGTGCCTAAGTGCAGTGAGTTGCTTGCAAGTCACCGTGGTGGTCTCAGATCGGAGGGATATTTATACCCATATTTCATCGGAGCAAATCTTGACAGCAGAAATAGCTCCAGAGTCGGTCACGTTTAGTGCAGATGTACCCTTACATTTCACCTGTATGCCATACCAATGTCTCCACACTCATTGGTTAAGAGGATAACCAACCTATATGGCACACAACGACCTATGCTTGATAAACATTGTCGTCCTTGGTAACAACGTATCATTTGGTCATGAATAGATTTAAAGACTAAACGATAAATCCTCCTTTGTCAAGTCTAAATAGTCCTAAGGACTTCACCACAACATAGGAGTTCATGAGAAGATGAAATATTTTGTGATGAAAAATATCAAAATAATTTTTATTAATTCATAATTTATGTACAAATATAAAAATGAGCACAACCATCAACAGACTGACGATTGGCTTTGGGACACTATTCCCAACAATCTCCCACTTGGCCTAAAGCCAATCGGTGCAGAATCTAATACCCATCTTCGACTTGTGGTTGTCGAACTCCTTCACCGCAATGGCTTTAGTGAATGGGTCAGCCAGGTTCTCCTTCCCGTCGATCTTTTGAAGATCGACGTCACCTCGATCCATAATTTTCTAGATGAGATGGTAGCGGCGCAGAATATGCTTCGTCCGCTGGTGTGTCTTTGGTTCCTTTACCTGAGCAATGGCTCCAGAGCTGTCACAGTAGAGCAGAACTGGACCAACAAGGGAGGATGGTACTTCGAGCTCAGTGATAAATTTTTTCAGTCACACCGCTTCTTTGGCAGCATCTGATGCGGCGACATACTCCATCTCGCAAACTGAATCAGCCACTGTGTGCTGCTTGGAACTTTTTCAGCAGATAGCCCCACCATTAAGGGTAAAAATAAATCCCGACACACTTTTGCTGTCATCATGATCAGACTGGAAACTAGAGTCTATAAACCCTATAAGTCTCAAATCCGATTCACCATAAACAAGCCACTGGTCCTTAATATTTCTTAAATACTTCAGGATGGTTTTAACAACCTTCTAGTGATTCTCTCCTGGATCAAATTGGTATCTACTCACTACCCCTAGTGAGTATGCCACATCCGGTCGTGTACATGTCATGACGTACATGATAGATCCCACTGTCGAAGCATATGGAATCCTACCCATACGCTCTCTCTCTTGAGGTATTGTCGGACAATCCCTCTTCGAGAGAGAAATTCCATGGCCTATCGGAAGATAGCCTTTCTTGAAATTCTCCATGCTGAACCTCTTCAGCATAGTATCAATGTACGTGGACTGAGATAAACCAAGCAACCTTTTAGATCTATCCCTATAGATCCTCATCTCTAGGATGTAGGAAGCTTCTCCTAGATCCTTCATGGAGAACTATGACGACAGCCAAATTTTTATTTCCTATAATGTAGGGACATCATTCCCGATTAAGAGAATGTCATCCACATACAATACAAGAAATACTACTACTGGATCATTAGCCCACTTATAAATGCATGGCTCTTCTTCGTTCTTAACGAAGCCATACGTCTTGATCGTCCTATCAAAATGTATGTTCCAACTTTGGGATGCCTGCTTAAGTCCATAAATGGACCTCTATAGTCTGCACACCTTAGACTCATCAGTGGATGTGAATCCTTCAGGTTGTATCATATACACCTCTTCATCCAGCTCTCCATTTAGGAAAGCTGTCTTCACATCCATCTGCTAGATTTCATAGTTCAGATGGACAGCTATCGCAGGCATAATCCGAATGGATTTGAGCATTGCCACAGAAAAAAATGTCTCGTCATAGTCTATACCATAACGTTGACGATATACCTTGGCAACCAGACGGGCTTTATAGGTTTCCACCTTTCCGTTTGTGTCCCTCTTCCTCTTGAAGACCCACTTACACCCTATGGGTTTTACTCCTTCGGATGGGTCAACCAATATCCACACATCGTTGAACTTCATGGACTCCATTTCGGATTTCATGGCTTCTAGCCATTTCTCAGAGTCGGGTCTCTGCATTGCATCCATGTAGGTGATCGGATCCTCATCATTTTCATCAAGTTCGATAGGATCATCGTCCCAGACCAAGAAACCATAATATCTATCCGGTTGATGTGGTACTCTACCAGATCGCCTTAAGGGTGCTTGAACAATGGGCTCCGGATTTGATCTAATCAAATATGATTTAGGTTTAGCAACTTATGTCAGTTTTTCTACCTGTCGAACTTCATCAAGTTCGACCTTAGAGGCAACAGTCCCTTCATCAAGGAACTCCTTTTCCAAAAAGATTGTCTTAAGGCTGATAAATACTTTTTGCTCATCAGCTAGGTAGAAGTAATACCCTTTGGTCTCTTTTGGGTACCCTATAAAATTACACTTGTCAGACCTAGATCCAAGCTTGTCTGTAATTAAACGTTTAACATAAGTCAGACACCCCCAACCCTAAGGTGCGAGAGTACTGGCTTACGTCCTATCCATATCTCATATGGCGTTTTGGTTACAGACTTACTCGAAACTCTATTTAGAAGGTAACAAGCCGATTCGAGTGCATATCCCCAGAGGGAGATCGACAGACTAGCAAACTCCATCATGGATCGAACCATATCCAACAAGATCCGATTCCTCCTTTCAGATACACCATTATGTTGTGGTGTTCCAGGAGGAGTCCACTAAGAGAGAATCTCATTCTCCCTAAGATATGTCAGAAAATCATTGGAAAGATATTCACCTCCTCGATCAGATCGAAGAATTTTAATACACTTTTCAGTTTATTTTTCTACCTCATTTCGGAATAATTTGAACATTTCAAATGACTCCGACTTATGCTTCATTAAATAGACATACTCATACCTCGATAGGTCGTCTGTGAAGGTTATGAAGTAGAAATATCTATTTTTTGTACTTGAGCTCATGGGTCCACATACATCAGAGTGTACCAGACCTAAGAGTTCACTGGCTCGCTCACTTTTTTCAGTGAAAGGTGATTTGATCATTTTACCAAGAAGACAGGACTCACAGGTTGGAAGTGATTCACAATCACCTACTTCAAGAATTCCTTCTTGAGCCAACCTGTTTATCCTATTTTTATTGATATGACCTAGCCTACAGTGCCAAAGGTAGACTTCTGACACATTATCTATTCTAGGACGTTTACCGGAGGTTTGAACCACAATAACAGGTTGTGATAGAAAGTAAATTTTATTATTAAGTTGTCCAACAAACATTGTAACACCATTCAAAATGATATTACAAACGTTTTCTTTTATTAAAAATTGATAACCGTTCATGGCCAAAAGGCTTACAGAAATAATATTTAATAAAAAGCTTGGACAATAGTGACATTCACTTAGAATTATATTTCGAGAATTGATTATAAGGTTCATAATTCCTAATGCTAGAACTGAAACTTTGCTTCCATCTCCAACGTTCAGGAATCTCTCGCCTTCATCAAATCTCCTACTGACCTGTAGACCCTGCATCGAATTGCAAATATGATAAGGGCTTCCGGTATCCAATACCCAGGCAGTAGTATCACAAATAGAAAAGTTGCAAGGTGTTATCATATAAGTACCTTGCTTCTTCTTCGGTCTGTTCGGGTCCAGTGAGGTAATGTATAGAGGATAATTCCTCTTCCAGTGCCCCTGCTTCTTGCAAAAGAAGCACTCCGCTTGGCTCTGATCGGGCTTGCGCTTCTTCGTTTGACCCTGTGCAGACGTCCCAGCATGCAGCTGCATCTTCTTATTCTTCTTCTTCCCTTTCTTAAAGGGTCGACGACCAGAAGAAGACCCTCCCACAATATTTACCGACTCCTTATGGAGCTGGTGATCCTTCTCAAAGTTCTGCAGTAATCCCAACAAACTGTGATAGTTCACTGCAGGCTTTGTCATCCGAAAATGAGTAAGGAAGGGGAGGAAGGACTTGGGCAATGAATTAAGGATCGCATCCTTACCGAGCTGCTCGTGCAGGGAAAAGCCCAGTTTAGTTAGGCGCTCAATCATTTCGATCATGTACAGTACATGATCAGTGACTGAGGCTCCATCCCTCATCCGAGCATTAAAAATGACACAACTAGTTTTGTGCCTTTCAACATCGTCAGGCGTGCCAAAGGAGTCGTTCAACATTTGAAGCATCTCCTGTGGTTGGGCATTCTCGAACCTGCGGCTGAACTCATCATTCATTGCCGCCAGCATAATGCACCGAACGGTGGTGCGGTCGTTGAGCCACTTCTGATAAGTATCTCGGACCATCCCTCTAACGTTCGGGGCTGGTTCCTCAGGTACCGGATCTGTTACTACATAAAGGGTCTGCTCATGCTCAAGGACAATTTTTAATTTTCGATACCAGCTATCGAAATTAGGTCCCATAAGCTTGTCATTATCTAATAATGATCGGAGGGACAGGGTAGTGGCCATAGCTGTATAAAAAAAAATCAGACCTCTATTAGTACATAAATTATAAATACTAAAGACTTGGACTTTAGTCTAAAGTTTCTCCCAGTATTTTTATGAACTGGTAGCCTCAACCTCCAATTCGAGGAATTATTTTAATTCTTTAGTGAGTACTAAAATCCATACAGACTACACACGAGCCTAACTTTGGTTGGTCAACCCATGTGCATCTATGGGTAGGTTCATAACCAGTTGTTTCTCTAAACAACTTCTAGTAATTGATTTTGCCCCATAACCTAATCAGTAGGCTTTGGCCTCCACTGAAAAGATCTGGTTAGGTCCAACTATTAACATGATTTGATTTGATGAATCGAACCAATAAATGATCAGGCCTGACTTTGGCCAGCCAACCTGATCACCATCAGAAAGACTCAAACTAAATTATCATATTATGAATGATAATTCCATTAGTCAATAAGCACCAGGCCTTTGGGCCTCCAATGATTATTAAACTAATGGACTCATTATCACTCACTTAATGGGAGGCTATGACTTAGTTATGAATATAACTTAATCATTTTTAGGGACCTAATAATTTTTGAGGATTTTATTAAAGGATAGATGAGAAGAAAATATCCAGCCAATTTCAATCCTCTCACTGACTTCACCAAGTCAGATTAAAAAGAATTTAATTAAAGCTGGCATTAGGAGCACCTAAATCAGTCAAACTAATTTACCTAATGACATGGGTGAGCCCTAATCACCAAGTGATCTAATCAAAACCTAATTCACCAGGTTGGCTAGGTAAGTGAGATCAGTGGTGGGGATAAGCCATTAACTCGTCAGAGATCGAATCACTGCCAGTAGCTCCCGCTTAAAAATCACTGGTCAAACTGCCAAACTTACCTTAGATACCAACCAGTTCATTAGTTTTAATTTGATCAACTTAGTAAATAGGGTTCCACCATGTAGCCATGAATTAAGTCCATCTTAGTCTGTTAAAGATATGGACCCATTCAACTACAACTATTGGAGTTGAGTCTAGAGTATCCTTGACCTAATCTAATTCAACTTTTGATTAGATTTGACCAATTACTCTAATTTAGTCCATTTCTTTAAGCTAACCTTAGGTCTAACCCAATTATGGACCTAATCCATCTAACCCATTGACCCATAAGTTTATGCAATTGTCTTAGGTCTTAATTCATAATTCTAGACCTACTAGATAACACTTAATTCTTTTAATTAAGTATTTGGGCTGATGGGTCAGGGTTTGGCATTTCGAAAATAATTTTTAAATTTAAAAGTTTTATTTTTTGTTCACCAAATATGTTGACTCATTTCACAAATAGATCAGCACATTTCATAAATAATAATTCTATTGCTAATTAAATAATAGAAAATAACTTAATCAAAATAAATCATGAATATTCCTTTAGATCTAATCTAACACATTCATGATAAATTTTACAATTGAACCTTTATATCTTAATTCCTTTCGCTGCTTCATCTGTATGGGATATAATTACAGCGGCACCCCTACCACCATAGGAGACCTCATTGAATGGGAGAAGAGGGCCTTTAAACCCTACTTTTCTCCTATGACCGGACGGCCATGGCAACCAACCCAATTCGATTACTTGCTATTTGGATCAAGTTTATCTAAATATACCAATTTCAAAATTTAAATTTCAAATTTTAAATTTTAAATTTTAAATTTTGAATTTCAAATTTTAAATAAATTTTAAATTTCAAATTTCAAATTTTTGAATTTTAAAATTTGAATTTCAAAATTTTGAATTTTAAATTTTGAATTTCAAATTTGAAATTTCATCCAAATTTCAAATTTCAAATTTTGAATTTCAAATTTTTGAATTTTGAATTTTAAATTACAAATTTCAAAATTCAAATTTTAAATTTGAATTTCAATTTTTTTTGAATTTTGAATTTCGAAAAACTTTCAAAATTCAAAATTCAAATTTTAAATTTTAAATTTTTTGAATTTTAAATTTCGAACAACTTTCAAAATTTAAATTTAAATTTTAAATTTAAACTTTTAGATTACAACTTAATCTACGCATGTAAATATATATATCATATCTAAGAATCTGCTCTGATACCATTTGTGGAAAAATTTAGTGCATGGATAAAATGATAATTTTAAAAATTTTTCAAAATCATGATTTTACAGTAAAAATTATTAATTAATATAATTAATTAACATAAATTTATCCTACACTAGGATCTAAATATGATATATAGCATGCATTCATTTAAATTTGAAATTCAAATTTGAACAGTAAACACTTTACTGTAATGTGTTCAGAACACAATACCTTTGTGTGGATAGTAGATCGTCGTAATCTGATCACCATTGAGAGAGTCTGATCATCACAATGCAGCCACACAGCATGTCTGACCTCTGTGGATTATCCACACGAAGCTCTCGGTCTGATCGACTCCTCACGAGTGCTAGCTCGTTGTAGAGCCCTTTTGACGGCCGATGCTGATCGAACTCCTTCGATTGATGTCTGTCGATTCTTCGGATGCTCTAAATCATCAACAGATATGTTTGAGAGAATGTTGAAGATCTCTCTGAGATTTTGTTGGCTTACGACACTCGTAGCTCACTTCTCACTTCCCGAACCCTAGGCTAAAACTCTAGGAAACTCACCGGAAACCTTGCACCCCTTTTCTTTCTTTTCTTTCTTTCTTTTTCTCTTGGAAGGATATGGACTTCTTCTCATGCACAAGACTTCTCACATCCCCAAAATTTTTCTCCAAAAATCTTCTTCTTACACGCCCCACTCTTCTCCTCCTTTTATAACAACTCAAACGTCTTATCCAAAAGAAAGGAT
>NC_026001.2:30122558-30180980 GCF_000442705.2 Elaeis guineensis
CAAAAGAAGTACTACTCCATGGCTAGACAGTAAAGAAGCCACACGCTGTGAAATATGCTCGATCTGATCGTCAGCTAGTCTGAACTCTGAAGAGGTGCTCTACTCTCTGGCTGATACACTGGTGTGGGCATCCTAGTAAACTCTGAAGGGCCAGCCTCTGTATCAGGAATGAACTGTGTATCTGGTGATGCTGCCCTGAAATCATGTACAGGAGAAGATGAATCTTCTTCTTCTAATCTGCCTTCAGTTCTGACTTCAGTTCTCTCTTCAGTTCTTTCCTCAGATCCCTTGATCCAACCATCATCAGTCTTTGCAAATCCCATTCTGTGCAGGCTGTGTTGGTTGAAAGTGTTCACATGAGATAGCTTGGTAGGTGCCTCCCCTCACAACTAACTCCAAACCTCCTGAATACTCTAGTAAGGGCCATACCATAAGGCAAGTGTGCCTTGGATCTATTCAAAGTTTCTCTCATGGCCTCTATCATAAGTGCAGGGAGGTTCAGGGGGGTCTGAGTGATGACATGAAACATGATACATACATCTCTGCCAGACAGTAAGTCATGCCTACCACTCCTAGGAAAGAATAGCTTTGTTACAATCTGATGCAGGACCCTCATCTCAATGGACAGAATCTTTGCTTCCAATTTGTTTAAATTTCCTGAATAAGTTTCTCCTAAAATAATTCTAATCCCCTCTTCTTTAATTGGGAGTTCCATATATGAATATCCTTCACAAGGCAACTGAAGTATTCTCCCAATATCCTAGAGTCCAGGCAGATATCAATTCCCTTTACAGTTGAAGTTACTGACCCACTTCCATAAAGTAGGTTTTGGTAGAATTCTCTAACAAGGTCAACATAGGTGACTTCCTTAAGAGAGCAATAGAGTTCCCATCCTTGATTTTTAATTTTGGTAGCAAAAGTAAATCCTTCTTCCTCAAAGAACCGAAATCTATATTTTTCCCGGTTTCTACTTTTCTATCGGAAAGAGGATTCTTACTGGGGCTTAGGAGGGATTGAGAGGGACCTTGAGTAGGTACTGAAACTGGAGTGGGAGCAGTTGAAGATTGAGCGGCTTGCCTTTTCTTTCTGACAATTTCTTCAAGCTCACGGATTGATTTTCTTCTTTGGGGAAGTTTCATCTTTGGAGCCATATCCACTATAGTAGCAGACAAGGAGACTTGAATTGAGTGGAGGAGGGATCACAGAGAGTGAAAAAGGATTTTGGTGGAGAAAAGAAGTGAATTTTGGAATATCGATAAAGTGCTAGGGCACGTTCCAACCGCGCCAAGCAATGCGAGAAAGCACAGAAAATCCTTTTCAAGGAGGCGATTTTTGGTGGAAAGGAGGAGGGAGAATTGCCTCGAAATTAATCCTTGAATTTGGAGCAAGAAGAGTTGGAGAAGACGGCTTTTGGAAGAAGAACGATGGGAAGATGAGTCGTCTCACGAATAGGGTTTCAGTATAAAAACAATGAACCCGTTGAAAGTTGGTGGGATTTACAAGTTTGCCATTGAGTCGACTCATGGGGGTCGACTCATGAAGTTCAGAAAATCAGGAAAAAAGTGAATAAATTCCAGAAAAATTTGAAATTTTGAGTGAAGGAATTTTGCTTAATGATAAGTTTTTAGAATGATAAATTTGAGCTTTTGGGACCAGGATAAATGTTGAAAATTGAACTCTAAGAATTTTTGACATCTATTCTTTGGAAATTGAGAAATTTTAGATATATGGATCTAGAATTCCTAGATTTCTTCTAATTTCACAGAATCTATCCTCACTAAGGGCCTTTGTAAAGATATCAGCTAATTGATTTTCAGTGCAAACATATTCAAGAATTATATTTTTGTTTTGAACTTGTTCTCTTATGAAATGATGTCTTATTTCAATATGTTTGGATCTTGAGTGTTGAATTGGATTTTTAGATAGATTTATGGCACTTGTGTTATCACATCTTATTGGTATTTATTAAGTTTGATTCTAAAGTCTTCAAGTTGTTGCTTAATCCACAAGATTTGAGCACAACAACTTCCGGCTGCAATGTATTCGGCCTCAGCCGTAGACAGTGCCACCGAATTTTGTTTCTTGCTAAACCATGAGATTAGGTTAACTCCAAGAAATTGGCAAGTTCCACTTGTGCTTTTTCTATCTAATTTACATCCAGCAAAATCAGCATCTGAATATCTTGATAAATCAATTTGTGAGTCCTTAGAGTACCATAACCCTAGTGTTTGAGTACCATTTAAGTATTTAAGGATTCTTTTAACAGCATTCAAATGAGATTCTTTAGGATTAGATTGATATCTAGCACATAAGCAAACACTAAATATGATATCAGGCCTACTTGCAGTTAAGTATAATAATGAGCCAATCATACCTCTATAGTATTTTAAGTCTACACATTTACCTTCATCATCCTTGTCAAGCTTACATGAGGGACTCATTGGTGTGCCAATTGGTTTGCAGTTCTCTATTCCAAATCTTTTGAGTAGTTCCTTGGTGTACTTGCTTTGGGTGATGGAGATTCCTTCTTTTGATTGTTTGATTTGGAGTCTGAGGAAGAAAGTGAGTTCTCCCATCATGCTCATCTCGAACTCCCCCTGCATAAGCTTAGCAAAGTCTTGACAAAGGGATTCATTAGTAGACCCAAAAATTATGTCATCAACATAAATTTGTATAACTAGCATATCATTTTGATTTCTTTTAATAAATAGGGTTGTATCTACATTACCTCTTAAAAAACCATTATTTAGTAGAAATTTGCTTAGCCTTTCATACCATGCTCTAGGTGCTTGTTTTAATCCATATAAAGCTTTATTTAATCTAAAGACATGATTTGGAAATGTATGATTTTCAAATCCAGGGGGTTGTTCTACATATACTTCTTCAGCGATATATCCATTTAAAAATGAACTTTTAACATCCATTTGAAATAATTTGAATTTCATAAAGCAAGCATATGCAAGTAGAAGTCTAATAGCTTCTAATCTAGCAACAGGTGCAAAGGTTTCATCAAAATCAATTCCTTCTTCATGATTATATCCCTTAGCAACCAGTCTTGCTTTATT
This sequence comes from Elaeis guineensis, assembly GCF_000442705.2. Taxonomy (NCBI): domain Eukaryota; kingdom Viridiplantae; phylum Streptophyta; class Magnoliopsida; order Arecales; family Arecaceae; genus Elaeis; species Elaeis guineensis. The sequence goes on from NC_026001.2 coordinate 30,125,624, forward strand.
TCTAATTACATTTCCATGCTCATCTAATTTGTTTCTAAAGACCCATTTGTGCCAATTATTGAATAATCTTTAGGTCTTGATACTAAGGTCCAAACATTATTTCTTTCAAATTGATTAAGTTCCTCTTGCATAGCATTAATCCAATTATGATCATTTTCAGCTTCTTCAAAAGTTTTAGGTTCAAGATGAGATACAAAAGCACAATGATTAACTGCATCTCTTAGTGAGGAACGGGTTTTTACCCCATGCATAGGGTCACCAATAATTAACTCCTTAGGGTGGTTGTGAACATACCTCCATTCCTTAGGTAGGTCATTTGTACCTTGAGGTTGTTTTTGAATTTCTTCACCTCCTTCATTTTGTTCGTCTTCTTGATCCTTGTCTTTGGAGTTGCTGAATCTTTCAGAATGATCTTCTTCATACCTTCTATTAGTGGATCTGCATCATCAACACCCTCATTCTTCCTTGAAGGAAGATCGTTAGATTCATCAAAAATAACATGTATGGACTCCTCAACTATTAAAGTTCTTTTGTTGAAAACTCTAAATGCTTTACTAGTGGAGGAGTAACCTAGAAAGATTGCTTCATCTGATTTTGCATCAAATTTACCAAATTTTTCTTTGCCATTATTTAATACAAAACATCGGCAACCAAAAATATGAAAATATGCAATATTTGGTTTTCTTCCTTTCCAAAGTTCATAGGGGTTTTTTTTTTAAAAATTGTCTAATTAAAGCATGATTTAAAATGTAACATGCTGTGTTAATTGCTTCGCCCAAAAATATCTTGGAAGGTTGCTTTCACAAAGCATGGTACGGGCCATTTCTTCTAAGGTTCTGTTTTTCCTTTCAACTACCCCATTTTGTTGGGGTGTCCTAGGAGCAGAGAAGTTATGGCCAATTCCATTTTCATCACAAAAATTTTCAAAATTTTGATTTTTAAATTCAGTTCCATGGTCACTTCTAATATTTTGAATTGAAAACCCTTTTTCATTAGAGACTTTTTGATAAATTTAGTGAAAATATGAAAAGTTTCATTTTTGTGAGCCAAAAAAAAACCCAAGTAAAACGAGAGTAATCGTCTATAATTACAAAGCCATATCATTTTCCTCCTAGACTGGTGGTTCTTGTTGGTCCAAATAAGTCCATATGTAAGAGCTCTAATGGTCTAGAAGTTGAAACAGTGTTTTTGGATTTAAATGATACTCTAGTTTGTTTACCTAATTGGCATGCATCACAAATTCTATCCTTTTCAAAATTCAATTTTGGCAAACCGAGAACTAAATCTTTCTTAATTAATTTTGAAAGAGAATGCATGCTGATATGTGCAAGTCTACGATGCCACAGCCAACTAGTCTCATTGATTTTAGCATTCAAGGATACTAGGCATTGCATGTCTAATTTGACTAAGTCATTCAAATCTATCATATAAACATTGCCATGCCTATGTCCTATAAATTTAATGCCATCGTTAATAGGACTAGTCACAATACAAACAGATGATTCAAAAACTACTTTATACCCTTTATCATAGAATTGACTAATGCTAAGTAAGTTATGCTTTAAACCTTTAACTAGTAAAACATTCTCAATGTATTTGGAGGGAGTGATACCAATGTTACCTATCCCGATGATCTTTCCTTTGCCATTATCTCCAAAGGTGACCATCCTCCATCCTTAGCATCAAGCGTGATGAATTGTGATTCATCACCAGTCATGTGTCTCGAGCATCCGCCGTCAAGATACCATTTCCTGTTTCCTTCTTGGGATGCTAGACACACCTGCAAGCAAAGGTCAAGTTTCTGTCTTAGATACCCAAGCTTTCTTGGGTCCTTTCAGGTTAGTCAGAATGGTTCCTTTTGGAATCCATATTTTCTTTGTGTTTGCATATTTGTTAATAAGACATGTGTATGATTTATGTCCTATCCTACCACAGTTGAAACAAGTAATATTTGTAGACTTGTTACTTGAATAATTTACATAGATATCCTTCAGAAATTTTTGTTTCTTCAGAGGTTTATAGCCAAGTCCAGCCTTATCATATATAGCTTTCTGATTATCAAGAATCATATTTAGTTTGTTTGAACTTAAGGTGAACTTATCTACTATAGATTTCAGCTTGTTAATCTCATCCTCTAAGTTTTGATTTTCTTGAATCAAGGTGAATTTTTCAATTGACAGGTTTTCAATTTGTTTCACTAAGGACTGATTTTTCAATTTCAGTTCTTTGTTTTTCTTTCCTAGTTTCTTTAATTCATCAATTGAATCATGAAATGCTTCATGCAATTCTTCAAATGTGAATTCACTAGTGGATTCAGAAGTTACCTCATTTTCATGTGCCATCAGGCACAGGTTGGCTTGTTCTGTTGAGGTTTCCTCATCGGAGCTTGAGTCATCACTCGCACTCCAAGTCGCCATCATTGCCTTCTTTTTGAACTTTGTGGGACCTTTCTTCAGTTGTGGACATTCGGATCTGAAATGTCCCAGCTTCTTGCATTCGTAGCATATAAGGGGTTGATCTTTCTCTTTGCTTTGTTTTCCTTTTGTGAATGACTTCTTTCTCATCCCCTGTTTCCTTTTTCTTAGGAACTTCTTGAATCTCCAGGTGATGAGTGCCATTTCTTCATCCTGTTCTTCATCTTCAGTGTCATCCATTTCATAATCAGGCGAAGTTATGGATTTGAGGGCAATGGTTCTTTTATTTTTGACTTCATCCTCTTGATGTTGCTTCATGCTAAGTTCATGAGTCATCAAGGATCCAAGAAGTTCTTCTAGAGGTAGAGTGTTCAAGTCCTTTGCTTCTTGGATGGCAGTCACCTTGGCTTCCCAAGTTCTTGGCAGTGATCTGAGAATCTTCCTTACAAGTTCACTGTTAGTATAAGATTTGCCAAGACTCTTCAAACCATTAATTATATCAGTAAAACGAGTAAACATAGCAGTTATGGACTCATCATGCTCCATCTTAAACAATTCATATTTATGTACAAGCATGTTTATTTAGACTCTTTTACTTGATTTGTTCCCTCATGGGTTACTTCTAACCTATCCCATATTTCTTTAGCAGATGCACAAGTAGAAATGCGATTGAATTCACTTGCATCTAGTGCACAATAAAGAACATTCATGGCTTTGGCATTTAATTGTGCCAATTTCTTGTCAACCTCATCCCATTCTTTCTCGGGTTTGGTTGACTCCTCACCATCTATAATCTTGGTGGGTGTGTGAGGATCGTTCACTATGATACTCCACATATCATAGTCGAGTGCTTGTATAAAAATCTTCATCCGAGCTTTCCAATAGGTGTAATTAGACCCATTGAAAAGTGGAGGTCGGTTTGTTGATTGCCCCTCGGCTAGAGAAGTACCAATATGGGTTGCCATAGATCTTTGGCTCTTTGATTGTTAGATCAAAGAAGGGCTAGAGCACCGGGCTCTGATACCACTTGTTGCCCAGCTATGCAACCCAAGAGGGGGGGGGGTGAATTGGGTTTCTAAAATTTTAGAAATGATCAATTACTTATGATGGACAAGATAAAGATTTTAATTCAATATTAATTACCTCAAGCAGGAATGCAAGAATATAATAAAGAAATAAAGTGAAGCGATAAAGCACACCACAAACACAAAGATTTATAGTGGTTCGGTGCCAACCTGCACCTACATCCACTCCCCAAGCTCCTACTTGGGAATTTCAATCCACTATACTTGTATTCAACCTGAATACAAAACGTCGGAAACTCCGACACTAGCTATCCCAAGCTAGATCACTTGTTTCCCAGGTACAAGTAAACCCAAAACACTCCGATTTCAGGTTCGGATCAACCTTTTCTCGTTTTGAAAATCCTCCAAAAACAAGAACAATTACTTACAAGAGTAAGATAATTTAGAGCACAAATTAATACAATAACAGCTCCTTTAAATGAGCGAATATAACAATAAAAACTTTACTCAAATGAAGAACCCTTTTTGGATTTTCTCAAAGTGGATGAACGCTTGAACGAATGCTTGAGAAGAGGTTGATTGTTGATTGAAGATCTCTTGAAAGCTTTAGAAGATCTCTAGATCAAGGTTGAACAATAGGCTTGAAAGATCCTCTCTTTGAAAGCTCTTGAATCTCTTTCACAATCTCTCGTGTGGATTTTGGATCCTCTTTTCTTTTTCTCTCAAATTATCTCGTGGATCCTTACAATGAATTTTTTTATCTCTCTTTTGATCTGCCGATTTATCTTCTTCTTTTCTCTCCAATTTGATCTGCTATTTAATCTGCAATTTCTTTCACCATTTCAAGCATTTTATAGCATTAAAAGTAAGAGAAAATATTTTAGGCAGATAAAGAGCCATTAGAGCAATTTTAGGAAGCATAAAAGGCAATTAAAATGGGCAAAAAAATAGCCGTTGCTGACATTTTCCATCGCAGGGGTCGACTCATGCTACAGGAGTCGACTCATGAGTCGACTTCTGTTGCACAGATCAGATAGTCTTGATTTCTGGATTTTTCGGCTCAAATCAGCAGAGGTCGACTCATGAGTCGACTCATGCCTTGTGGGTCGACTCATGAGTCGACTCACAGGTCGTGCCAAGCCAAAAATCCAGCGTGCCACGGGAATTTTCTTTTTGTGCCAATCAGCTCATAGTGCCATGAGTTGACTCATGAGTCGACTCATGCACTTCAAACCTTCATAACTTCAAAATATAAGTCCAAAAATAATGAAATTTTTACCAATAGTTTACAAATCATTTGTTCTATAAAATGATACCATCAAATCAGGATTTTAGTGAAATTATGATTTTGCCCTTGAAGAGCATAAGGACTTTTTCAATTTAAAATTGTTTGTATCCCTTCAATCTGCTTTGTAATCATCAAAATCAATCTAGGAGCAACAAGATATGATAGAGTCCTTGTTTAGGTCAAATACCTAGTTAAGGCTTATCCAAACATGGCAAGATAAGGGGCACCCAACTCTTGGGTGCCTCTCCTTATTTTCATGCATGAACCATGAGCAAAGGGTGCATAATATATGCTCTAAAATTCATAAAAATCTCAAAAAAAAATTGAGTAAATTCGGTGCAAAAAGGAAAGAGTTTTGAATTTCTAAAACTCTATCTCATAAAATTTGAAATCCAAACTTATTCCTACTTTGATTTGATCCACAACCACTTTCCATGTATGAAAGAAGAGAGAAAACCTTTTGAATGTGGGAAAGACCTAGGAGAGGACTTTTGTCGCACAAAATAAGAGGAGATTGGCGTGGAATAAGAGAGAGGGCGTGGAGGGCTTATGTGGCGCAAGGTGGAATCCTAGTCTTACTAGGATTCTATCTTATGACTTGTTTTAATTTGGTTTCTCAAATCAAATCAAATCAAAATTAGATCAACTCAATTAAAATAGATCTTAACCCAATTAAAAATCTAATTTAATCAGATTAAATTAGATTTAAATCTGATTTAATTTTCTAATCAAATTAGAAATTAGGTTGATCTAAGTCCTAATTGAACTAGGACTAGTTTTTTCCTTGCACTTGGCTTATCCAATAAACTAATTGGACTTGATCCAATCAAGCCCAAACTAAATCTAATTAAATCATATTTAATTAGACTTAATCTCAGTCCATTGGCTTAATCAAGTTAAGCCAATTAGCAATCGAATTGCTAATCGATCCTCCTGCAACACTTGCACTAGGTTAAATGTCAATCGTATTGATCATTTAATCTTAGAATGATTATTAATCGTTGATCAACCATCCGATTGGATCATGAACTCTAATGTGTGTGACCTCATAAGTTCGAACTTAAGTCGGTAGTATAGGAATAAATTTTTATACCAATCGAAGTGACCATCTAGCAATGGTATCCGATGACCGGATAGGTCGAATGTGTAGAACAACATCCTTAGAACCCATGCGGATATAGTTTCCATATAATTCATCCTCTTGACCAAAATGATCATAGGACACCTCAGAGTTCAACTATCAACTCTGATCAGGTTGCCCACATTGTATTTCAAAATATCAAATCCATCTGATGGATTATCCTGGCTAAGGTTTTGCTAAATTGAAATACAGTGACTCATTCTTCTCCAACTCTTGGAGTGGTCAATCCCATCTCGATCTCACTCTAACTTTACAAGTACTTGATTATGCCTAGAAGTCTTCCATCACTAAATTAGAAATTTAGTTAGTCCAGTACCAAAGCACAGTGAGTTGCTTGCAAGTCACTGAGGCGATCTCAAGTCTAAGGGATACTTATACCTATATCCCATCAGAGATATTCTCGACAGCAGAATGCTCTGGAGTTAATCACGTTCAATGACGATGTACCCTTACATCTCATCTGTATGCCATACTAGTATCTCCACACTCTTTGGTTAAGAGGACAACCAATCCATATGGCCTACAGTGACCTATGCTCGATAGAAGCTGTCGTCCTTATTAACAGCCTATCATTTGATCGTGAACAGTTTTAAGGACTAATCGATAAATTTTCTCTTTATCAAACTTAAATAGTCCTAAGGACTTTATCATAACAACAGAGTTCATTAGAAGATGAAAGCTTATGATGAAAATGCCAAAAATATATTTTATTTATTAACAAATCAATTACCATACTTGGTTGCTCAACCGTCAATAGCTTGACGATTGGCTTTTGGGATATATTTTCCAACACTCCTATATGATGATTTGAAAGAGTCAAAAATCTATGGTTTTTTCATAGAAAAAGTAGAGAAGAAAGAGGATGGCATGGGTATTTTGAGGCACCAATTTTCTTGGAGGAGAGTCTTCTATCAAGATATCAAAAGTTGATGTCTTGCAGAGACAAAAGGTAAGAGAAAAGATTGTCTTCTCTTATTATTTTTCTTTCAGTTTATTTTCTCTTTACTTTTATATTTTTATGTGATAAAAATTTGTGAGAGAAAGAGGGATGGCATGGTGGATTTATGCTCTAATGAGTTGGGCCATGGTGATCTGATTTTGGACATGATCTGATCATGTCCTGATAAGAGAAGAAGAAGAAAAGAAGGTCTTCTCTTAAGATTTTTTTTAGAACCCTTCTTCTCCATCAATCATCAGATTTTTTTATGAGAAAATCATATAACAAAAGATCTGAAAGTTTGAAAAATATCTAGAGAAGAAGGTCTCCTCATGTCCTAGCATAGAGATGTTCTCAGGACATCAATCATTGATGTCCTGAAAGAGAAGATCTGTCTTCTCTTAGGACCTTCTCTATTATATATTATTTTTGATTTTAGGGAGGTCAAAAAGTTTGACTTCTTCCTCATTCCTCCTCATATTCTTCATCTCTTGAAATATCCAAGAGATCCGAAGAATATTTTTAGCTTAACCATCCGGAGGGATCTGCAAGAAGCTAGCATTTTGAACGGATCTTCGTTCAACGAACCTTCGATTTTGTTACAGCCTTGTGTGGATCTCCTATAGAGGTTGGACACATGTGCGGCTCCAAAGACAATAAAAAAATCAACCATGGAGTTTTCAACCCGTGCGAAGGTAAGAGATCTGATCTCTTCTCTTACCTAGATGTGATCTAGGTTTTAGATTTAAACTTATTTTAGATCTAGGGTATTGATTTGATCAATACCAAAGCTTTTATTTTCTGACTTATAAATGTAATATGACATATTATAGGTCCTAGTTGTAGGGTTTAGTAATCTGATTACATGCATTTGTAGATTAAATTGTTTGATTTATATATTCTGCTGCGTTACATTTCAAAAATATTTTGAAATTCATGCATGAAACCCTGCACCTTTTCCAACAGTGGTATCAGAGCTAAGTTCTTTTATAACATATTCATGATTGCATTAAAATAAATCTAAAAAATAAAATAATGATCGCACGGACTGTAGGTTTTCCTGCTGTAAGGTTTACCCCTTACAGTGCAAAGATTGTCCTGATACGTTACGATCTAGAAAATTAAAAGGTTTAAATAAATCTTGTCATGAATGTTTTAGATTAAGTCTATTTTATTTTATAAATTTTTATATAATGTACATTGATTAAAATCAGTCAAGAACAAGATCTTACGAAGGTTCTGTTTGCTGATCGAGCTGGCGCTCTCAAAAATTCGGCCGACTCGACCAGCATGCCAGCTCGACTGAAAAGTTGGCTGAATTATTTTTCTGATCGATTTTAATTATTTTGACATACAATTAGTATTTATTAATAAAATAAGCCGACCCAATTTTGAAATGAGTCGACCTATTTAGTGAAACAACACTAGATTGTATTAAACCTTTTAAAAGTTGAAAATGGTTTTTGAAATGCTGAACCCCAACCCTCAGCTATGAACTTAATTAAAAGAATTAAGTGATTATTTAGGATCTAGATTTGTGATTTAAAGATCCTAAAATAATTTCATAAAACATAGATTAAAGGGTAATGGATTAGCTTTGATCAGGTCATTAACTGGGTTAGACCTAGGGTTAGATTAAATATGGACTAAGTTAAGAAATTGATCAAACCTAATTAAAAGTTAATTAGGATTAGGTCATTTTTATAGATCACTTCAATAGTTGTAGTTGATCAAAATCTATATATCTAACAAATGGACACTGATTGTGGCTCAACGGTTGAGTCCGAGTCTTTAGGCAGACCAAATCAAAACTGATAAACAGTTGGTATCTAAGGTAAACCAGATCGGTGGTTTTTAATTAGTAGCCCACTTACCTAACTAGGTGAGACTAATCTAGGTGCCCATGGATCAAATTTGATCCTAGTCCTTGTTAATGACTTGAGAAGTCAGTGGGAGGACTTGACTTGGTGAAGTCAGTGGGAGCAAATTGGTTCATAACCTTTCTATCCTTAAATCACTAATAATTTTAAATTTTTTAAAATTGTTAGATCCTTAAAATGATAAAGTTATGGAGATAACTGAGTCATAGCCTCCCATTTAGGTGTTTGATAATGGGTCCATTAACTTAATAATCATTGCAGACCCAAAGGCCTGGTGCTTGTTGACTAATGAAATATCACTCATCATATGATGACTTGGAAGTGTCTCTCTAATGGTAGTTAGGTTGGCCAACCAAAGTTGGACTTAATCATTCGTTGGTTAGATGCACCAAGTATGGTCATGTTAATGGTTGGACCTAACCGGATCCTTACAGTAGAGGTCAAATCCTACTGATTAAGATTCTGGGGTAAAATTAAATTACTAGAAGTTATTTGGAGAAATAATTGGTTAATGAACCTACCCGTAGATGCAGATGGGTTGGTCGATCAAAGTCGGACTTATGTGTAGTCTATGTGGATTCTAGTATCTACTAGAAAATTAAAGTAATTCTCTGAATTAGAGGTAGAGGCTATCAATTTGAATAAAATAGTGGGAGAATCTTGAGACTAAAATCTAAGTCTCTAGGCTTAAAATAATTCATATACATTAGGTCATTGTTCTCTTTTCTCAAAATAAGGCTAAACCTTAATTGTTCCAATCACTGTTAGACAGTGATGACTTACGGGACCCAACTTCATTAATTAGTATCGAAAGTTGAATTTGGTTCAACAGTACGAATGGGTTCGTATTGGGCTTCTTAGTTTAGTCAAAATAATTAATCCAAAATTGATTCAAATCAGGCATGTTGCTTCTACTGTTAGAAGTAGGGTCATAGGAAGAAGAATTGTCTTGCTTCCCTTGACCATAATAGGCTGAATAAGAGAAAGGAGCAAGAGTTGCTCATCAAAGATATTATATAATAACACCTTAAAGTTTCTCTATGTAATTCTACTACCTAGGTATTAGATACTATGGTCTTATGCAATTTATTGCTGGGACTACAAGTAAGTGAAATGTTTGAAAATGGTGAGAGATTCTTGAATGTTAGGGATGGAAGTCTTAGTCCAAACCTAACTTTAGAAATTGTAGAGCTTAATTTTAAATATTATCATTTAGAGTAATTGTTACTATTGTCCATTGTTTATGATGAATGTAATCTTTGTTGGCCTTTTGGCCAAAGATGATCATCATTCATAAATAAAGGAAGATTATTGTGGTATTATTATGAATAATGTTACAATAATACATGGACAATAAGGAAATGACATTTAACATTTACACAGCTTGTTAAGTGTAATGTACACACCCAAGTTAGATAATGTCATGAATATCTATCTTTGGCATTATAGGCTTAGTCATCTTGACAAGAACAGGATAAATGGATTAGCTTGAGAGGAAAATCTTGACATCAATGATTGTGAATCATTGATTGCCTGTGAGTCTTGTTTTCTTGGAAAGATGACAAAGTCATCTTTTAATGAAAAAGGTGAAAGAGCTGACAAAGTTCTAAGTCTCATACATAGTGATGTATGTGGACCTGTGAACTTAAGTGCCAGAAGAAGATATTAATATTTCATTAAAGATGACCTATTTGGGCATGGATACGTCTGGCCTAAATCATTTAAAATTTTTAAATGATTCAATAATGAAAGATTGAAACAAACTGGATAAGGTGTTAGAACTCTTCGATCAGATCGAGGAGGTGAATACTTATCCAGTGAGTTTATGACATATCTAGGAGAGAATTGGATTCTCTCTCAGAGGATTCTTTTTCGAAACACAGTGTATCTGAAAGGAGAAGTTAAACTTCGTTAGACATGGTTCAATTCATGATAGGGTTCACTTCTCTGTCTGTTTCAGGATTGTGCTCTTGTGTGATTACCTATTTTACTCTAAAAATATACTGAGTAAGTCTGTTGTGCAGATTTCATATAAGATATAGATTGGGCATAGACCTAGACTCTCTCACCTTTGGGTTTGGAGTTGATCGGCCTATGTCAAAGGTTTGCATACAGATAAACTTGGTTCTTAGTCCAATAGGTATTTAAGGGTTACTAATTCTATCATGCTGAAGAACATAAGATGCTCATCAGCAGTAGGGTATTCCTTTTGGAAAGGAGTTCCTTAGAGAAGGAACTGATGCCTATCAAGTTGAATTTGGAAGTTTGACTGATAGAAAATGAACTGACATAATCTAGTAAACCTATAGAATCGGATTTGATTAGATCAAACTCAGAGCCCATTAAAGTAATACCTTTAAGGAGATCTGGTAGAGTACTACGTTAGTCGGACAAACACTTTAGTGTCTAGATCTGGGATGACGATCCTGTTGAGCTCGATGAGATTAACAAGGATTCGATCATCTATAGAGATGCAATGCAGTGGTCTAACTCTGAGAAGTGGCTTGGAGCCATTAAATCTAAATTGAAGTTCATAAAAATCAATAGTACACGGACACTAGATGATTCACCTAAAAGAATAAAATCCATTGGGTGTGAATGGATTTTTTAAAAAGATCAGAGTAGCGCAGACGGGAAGGTGGAGACCTATAAAGCCCGTTTTACTATTATCCCAGAGTTGGAACATACATTTTGAACATATGTCTTTGTTATAAACAAAGAGGAACCCTGCATTTATAAGTTGGCAAAATATTCTGCAGTGTTATTCCTTGTGTTGTCTATGGATAAAATTCTCTTAATCGGGAATGTCATTCCAGCATTGCAAGGAATAAAGATTTAGGTGTCATCTAATTTCTCCATGTTTAAGACCAGATATGGTATACTCACTAATGATAGTGAGCAGATACCAGTCTGATCTAAGTAAGAACCACTGGAAGATTGTATAGACAATTCTTAAGTATTTGAAAAATACTAAGGTCCAGTGACTCAAATATGGAAATACTGACTTTAAACATATGGATGTTTTGATTTTAGTCAGATCAAGATTACAACAAGAAAGTATCGGATCATACCCAAATTGTAGGAGCAATCTGTTGGAAAGGTTCCAAGTAGGATACTTTAGCCTACTCAGTTAGTGATGTAGAGTACATCGTAGCACATGATGCTGCCATGTAAGCTGTGTTGCTGAGCTTCATTAGCAAGTTGGGAGTGGCACCCTCCACCGATGGTCCAGTCCTATCGTAGCACTGGAGCCATAGCTCAGGCTAAAGAATCAAAGGATCAGCATACTTTGTATTGCGATCACTTTTGATTTTAGATCAGGATGACATCGATCTTTGGAAGATCGATAAAAAAAGAGAACTTGACCGACCCATTTGCTAAGGCGTCGGAACTAAGCAGTTCTATGAACTCAAGTGAAAGATAGGATATTTGATATCATTTTGATTGGCTTTAGTACAAGTGGGAGTTGTTGAGAAATGTATCCTAAAGTCAATCATCTAAATGGTAGATGATTGAAATTAGTATATGAATTATCTAATAATAATAGTTATTTGTGTTAAATGTATGTCCTAGATGCTAGATTGACTGACACATTCCTGTACAAATGTGAGGGCAAATTTATAATTTTGACTATAAATGAATAAAAGGGTTATTCTACTATCACATTGTGTATATTATGTCTGTGATACATCCTTTGAGTTAATAGGAATGTTAATTCATATTTTCAAGAGTTGAAAATTTAAGGCATGAATTTATATAACTAACTCATAAACAGCTCCTGACCATAGGATCATCATGAGGATAGTGATCGATCCGGAAGGTTAGTATACGATCGCTTTCTTAGGGTAGATGTGTCTTGAGTCTACGGTGTGGAGACACCAGAGTGAGAGTATAGATATTCATTGAGAATGAAAGTACTGAGCGTGACCACCTTGAGCAGTCATAAGGAAGTCTACCTTCTCATCGATGACTAGCTCGATGCTGCAGCTGTGTGTCTAGTTCTTTGACCTAAGGTGAATCGACAGTTTACCTTGAGTGTGTTATAGTTTGACTACACCATAACTCTATCTCCTAGCCATTCAAAATTCTGAGATGTATGTTGGCTGTAACATATTCATTATGGGAACCAGATTGCACCAAGATGGGATCTATCAACCTCGATAGATGAGAGGAGTAGTCCTATGATGATCGAAAGATCGAGTCCTTAAGCCCATGGCCATGGCAGAGTGAAATAATAAAAAAAAAATTTTCCATTAAGATTTCACATCAGACTCAGATAGATCGATTGATTCATATGACTGATGTTGGGTTTGACGAGTTCACCTTAACCCTAATTCAGTCGGGACTCATGATAGAAGAACTTAATCACATAGGTAGCTGCACCGAGAGGTTCATCTTTATTTCTGATGGATTGCCACCATATACTGCTAGGTATCACTGGTGAATTTTGGGAGCAATTAGAATGATATTGATGATCGATCATTCTAAATTGTCTGAATTAGAAGAGTTCTGGTCCATCGAAAGGAGTTTCGATGATGTCGATGATGAGATCACGATATGTCTCATTACCATCTGGAAATAAACCTAACTGGATCACACAAATAAGAGTTAAGAGTCTGGATGTCATCAATTGAGCTAGTCCAGTTCGATTGATTTGGATTAGATCCAATTAGGTTCAAAGAAATCGTGCTAGCACATGATTGAGCCTAACTTTCTTCTCATGTAATCTTTTCTATCTCGACTGAGCCAAATGTGATTTGACTCACCTAGAGAACCTTGAGAAGATTTTTCTCAATCTGACTGAAGCCAGTCTAGCTCAAAAAAGTCTTGTCTTAATTCATGAGATGAATTTAAGACAACACCTGCTAATTCCTGTCACCTGCCATTTTCGTTTTAGGACATTGGTCAAACGTTGACCCATGGACCTTGGACTGAAGGCCACTTGGCAAGAGGTCATTGAAGAGTTTTTGTGGAGTGTCCACCTACTAAATTAGGCTTCAAAGTGGGTGCCAAGATCAGATTGGGCATGTGCCCCAAATGGATAAGGATAGAGTCCCATGAGATGAGGACTCTATGCCTTGATCGACTCAAATTGTTGGGCGCCAATCTCACTGTGTTTATCCAGTGTTGGCACCAACAGTAGGAGAGTTTGGTGGGATTCTTATTTGATATGATCAAATGACATCACTCCACCAATCAAAATTTTTTCAAAATTAATTGAAATTTTCTGATTGGTCGAATGATGTGGCACTGCATGGTACAACAGGGTCTATTAAAACCCTATCTGCGCCTAGGGTTTAGAGAATCTGCTTAATACCCAGCAAAAATATGAAACCCCTCCACTTATCTATGCCCCTCTGCTCCTCTCCTTCTCCTCTTCATGTCCAAAAAGTTGGGCATCCATCTGGTGCTTTTCCAAGGTGTGGTGGCTCCCTGATCAGAAGGCTGCAGAGATTTATCGAGAAGCTGCTGCTCCAGCTTCAGAAGATCTTTTGAAGATCTTCCATATCAGATCCAGATCTAATTTTTGGAGTAAAGATTTATGAGGAGAAGATGATCAAGATCCTGCTCAAGTGGATATCGATAGAGGATAGACGACTGCATGGCTATTTTAGAACCTCGGACATTACTGCGATCATCTACAGGATAATCTAGTTATCCTAGAGGTATTTCTCTAATCCTCAAGTTTTAGATTTAATTTTAGATTAAATATTAGATAATAAGAATTAGATCTAATGGATTTTAGATCTGAAATAAAGTAGGATAATTTTTTTTTAAAATATTCCACCTCAGATCTCATTAGATCTGAAAGATCCTACAAGGAAAAAGACGGTTTTTCCTTCAACTGGTATCAGAGCCAGGTTGATAGCTCTATTTCAGATCTAATTTAGATCTAATTTCTATTTTTATTTATCTGATATTAATAAATTTCAAATATCACATCAGATATGATTGGATCTAAAATCAAAAAATTTAAAATTAAATCTAAGTAGATCTAACATGTATGAGATGCATGACTAGACTAGGAATTGTTTAAACTATGAATAGTCTTGAAGTTTTATGTTTTAATGTGATTAAAATATAAATTAGATCTAATTTATTCTTTGATTTTTTGATGTTATAAATATTATATTTAGATCAAAAAATAAAAAATAAAATTTAATTAATTCATAAGATTGATCTGCTGCATGCCTAGACTAGTTGTAGAATTATTCTAGTAACTGTCTAGAATAGATTTTATATTGAATAGTTCAATTTAAATCTTATTTTTTAGATGTTATATGTGATGTATCAGATCTGAAAGTATGCTAATTAGATCATATTTTAATACATGAGATGTATGCAAAGCATGTATAAGTTAGATCTAAAATTATATATGTGATATGTAACTTAGATCTAACTAGTTTTGTAGTTAAATCAATATTTCTGATTAAGGTGTTCCTCATGGCCATCTGGTCATAAGAACAAAATAGGATTTAAGACCCTCTCCTCTCATTCAATGAGATGTTCTTATGGTGTGTAGGGGTGCTGCGCATTCATCCTTAATCAGAAATCAAACTTACTTTTTTGCAAAATCCTAGATCCTGAAACCCTATAATTTATTTTATATTTTATTTATGAACCCTAAACTTAATTAATAAATTAAGTTTATGAAATTAAATTAGAATTAAAATTGAGAATTTCAGATCTAAGTCATTTTCATAAAATTGGGTTCGGACTTAGGTAGCTCAATTAGGTCTAGCGGTTGATCAAACCGAATCAAAAGTTGGTTAGGTGGGATCATGAAAGCTAATAATTGACTAGCCTAATAGGATTAAGTCTAGGTCAAGGTCGAATCACATTCATATGTGACTCGATCAAGTTAAGACCTAATTTGGTTTAGTGGTTAGGGCCTGGATTGTAGGCTAACCTAATTGATTCTGGTTCAATAATTTGGTGTCTAAGGTAAGTTGGGCAGATGCGACCGACTGATTTTTAATTGGGAGCTACTCGACTCGAATGCATTCTTGTCGAGTTAATGGCTTATCCCTCCCACCAGTCTCACTTACTTGGCCATATGTGTCGATCCAATTCTGATTTGAGGTGGCTAACAATTCGAGCTAGCCCATACCACTAGGTTAGTCATAATTGTTATGACTATGTCAAGTCAAGATTAATGAGACCTAAATCAAATCTCCCTAAGAAAATATTAAGTCTAAGGTCTTCCACCATTGTGGATGTGCGGACTCTTCCCAGGATTGATTGTTCTCGACTGGTTACAATAGTTCAGTTGCATCGAAAAGATGCAACCATATCCATTAGACATTAGATGCTACGGATTAGAGGATGGATTGTGCTCAATATTCCAGATACGGTGAAGGACCCAATCAAAAATCTAGTTCGTGCAAATGGTGGGTCTGACTTAACTAAAGATTGGAGGAATATTTCGGGCATGGTGAGCTTCATGAATTAGAGACCAAATTTTGGGTGCACCATGATTAGAGAATCATTGGACAAGAGTTGTCTACTCATCAGTTGACCCATCATCAATAACTGTTAGGTGAGGTGGTGAGCCAGTCGGTGAGACCGCATCACCCACTAGAAATCATAAATCACAGAAATTTTCATATCTCTATCTAGGGAGTGTAGGGATCTGAGAAAATAATGGGAGCCTAATTTATTTAAAAATAAAAATCCTAAACAAATTGGTTAAGTCTGATTACAAAATCTAACTAGAAACTTTTGACTCTTTATAGAAAACATGTCTGCGTCTAACCTCCTAACCAAAATACTAGACACCCATAGATTGACTGAACCCAATTTCAAAGACAGGTTGAGGAACTATAGAATTATTCTAGGTTTCGAGAAACTGACTCATGTCTTGGACTAGGATCCACCTACCATGCCAGCATGTCCGACTGCTGAACAGAGAGCGTCTCTGAAAAAGTGGACGAATGAAGATAACAAAGCCATGTACTACCTGTTGGGTGCAATGTCTGATGACTTGCAGCACCAGCATGAGAATATTATGACTACCCGTCAAATATTGGCTCACCTACAAGAGTTGTTTGGTGAACAAAGTCACGCAGCCAAGTATCAAGTCTGCCAAAGACTTTTTAAGGCTAAAATACATGATGGACAGTCAGTCCAAGATCATTATTTGATAATGATCAAGAATTTTGAGGAGCTTGAGAAGCTCGGTATCATCTTAGACAAGGATTTTTAGATTGATGTGATCCTTCAGTCCCTATCCGATGCATATGATCAGTTCATCATGAACTTCTATATGCATAAGATGCAATGTACCTTGGCTGAGTTAATGAACATGTTGGTTACGGCTGAGCTTTCTTTGAAGAGTTCAAAAGGCTCAGTCCTTACTATGGAGCGAACTTCTTCCAAGAGAAAGTCTTTTAGAAAGAAGAAAAAGTCTGCGAAGAAGTAGAAGGTGGATGGAAAAAGGAAGAGACGGAACCAAAGAAGAAGACCGCTGAAAAGAAAAAATGTTTCCATTGTAATTCAGATGGCCATTGGAAATGAAACTGTCCTCAGTACCTAGCCACCCTGAAGAACAAAAAGGATGGTCCTTCTGGAGGTATGCTCGTTATAGAATCTAATCTTACGATTTTCTCTGCATCCAGTTGGATACTTAACTCTGGTTCTAGTGCTCATTTGTGCACTTCTATATAGGATCTTGAGGAGAGCAGGAGGCTGAGGGATGGGGATATGATCCTACGCGTCGGGAACGGAGCAAGAGTTGCTGCTGTGGCCGTAGGAACCTACCCTCTGTTATTACCATTAGGATTAGATTTAGTTCTTAGAGACTGTTATTATGTGCCTGCAGCAAGCAGGAATTTGATTTTTATTTCATGTTTAGCACAAGAATGCTATGTGATTAGCTTTCATAAGGACCATTGTAACATATTTTATGAAAATAATAAAGTTACAAATAATTTTCTTATTAATGGTCTTTATCAGCTACATATTGATGTATCTATATTTCATATCGAGCAAAATGTGAATGCCATAGGAATTAAAAGGCCTAGAGATAGTCTAAATGATAGGTATCTGTGGCACCTAAGGCTATGTCATATAGCGGAAGACAGGGTTAACAAATTGGAGAAATTTGGACTATTGAGTCCGTTGACTTCCGAGTCATATCTAGTTTGTGAATCATACCTTCAAGGCAAGATGACCAAGCTCTCTTTTGTGGGACATGGGGAAAGGGCCACAGACCTACTTGCCCTAGTACATATAGATGTGTGCGGCCCATTTGATGTGCCGGCTAGAGGCAACTATGTCTACTTCATTACCTTCACCGATGATATGTCTAGGTATGGATATGTGTTTGTAATGAAACACAAGTCTAAAGCCTTTAAAAAGTTCAAAAAATTCAGACATGAGGAAGAAAAACAAACAGGAAAACCCATTAAGGTTCTTCGATCAGATCGAGGAGGTGAATACCTTAGTCGGGAGTTCCTAGACTATCTTAAGGATAATGGCATAGTCTCTCAATGGACTCCACCTGGAATGCCACAACTCAACGGGGTTTCAGAATGAAGAAATCGAGCCCTATTAGATATGGTCCGTTCCATGATGAGCTTCACGGACCTCCCTGAGTTTCTTTGGAGATATTGTCTCATGACAGCAATATATGTATTGAATAGGATTTCTTCTAAAACCGTTCCTACCACACCGTATGAGATATGTCATGGTAAGAAGCCAAGTCTGAGTCATCTCAGAATTTGGGATTGTCCGGCTCATGTCAAGAGACAGCAGGCGGATAAGTTAGAGTTCAGATCTTTTAGAGCTCGGTTCATAGGATATCCTAAAGAGTCATTAGGATACTATTTTTATATTTTGGAAGATCACAATGTGATTGTGAATCGACATGCTATTTTTCTTGAGAAACAGTTTATTCAAGATAGTGGCATCGGAAGAATAATTAAGCTCAAAGAGAATGTCTTCCAAGAGCAATGAGCTAAAAAATCTGAAGAACCCAATCAATTAGAACCAGTTCTAACACAACCTCTTCCACCTCGTAGATCGATGGATTTCCCATCCTCCTAAAAGGTACTTAGGTAATATACAAGAGAAAGTAGAGGAAATGTTTCTCATGGAAAATGGGGCTCATGATGATGACCTCAAGACCTATGACGAGGCGATATCAGATATCGACTCCGAGAAATGGTTAGAGGCAATGAGATCAGAAATTAACTCGATACACTCAAACCAAGTCTGGACCTTGGTAGATCCACCTGAAGGTATTATACCTATTAGGTATAAATGGATCTTCAAGAGAAAGGTTATAGTCAGTGCGAAGGCATTGACTATCAGGATACCTTTTCGTCCGTAGCCATGCTAAAATCCATCCACACATTGCTTGCTGTTGCAGCCTATTTCGATTATGAAATATGGCAGATGGACGAGAAAATGGCATTCTTAAATGGATATCTTGAGAAAGATATCTATATGGAACAGCCGCTTGGTTTCACATCTAGTGATGATGATCACAAGGTCTGCAAGCTGCAAAGGTCCATTTATGGACTTAAGCAAGCATCTTGAAGTTGGAATACTCGTTTCAATGATGTGATCAAAATGTTTGATTTCATCAAAAATGAGGAGGAACCATGTGTATTCAAGAAGGTCAGTGGGTGCGCAGTTGTCTTCCTCGTACTGTATGTTGATGACATCCTCCTAATTGGAAATGATATTTCCATGTTGACCTCAGTCAAAATATGGTTGTCTAAGGAGTTCTCTATGAAAGATCTAAGAGAAGCATCCTTTATACTGGGTATTAAGGTCTATAGAGATAGATCAAATAGGATGCTGGGACTTTCATAGAAGATGTACATAGAGGAGGTGCTAAAAAGGTTTAGCATAAAAAACTCCAAAAGAGATTTAGTACCTTTTAGACATGGCATTCATCTCTCCAAAAAGATGTGCCCTAGCACACCTGAGGAGATTGAATGCATGAGCAAGATCCCTTATGCTTCAGCAATAGGAAGCCTCATGTATGCCATGCTATGTACATGACCTGATATAGCCCATGCTGTGAATGTCACAAGCAGATATCAGTCAAATCCAGGCGAAGAGCACTGGACTTCTGTGAAATGTATCCTTAAGTATATGAGAAGGACTAAGGATATGTTTCTAGTCTTTGGGAATGGAGAACTCCAGGTTCAGAGATTTACAGACTCAGATTTTATGTCTGATATAGATGATCGAAAGTCGACTTCTGAGAGTCTGTTCATTTGCAATGGTGGTGCAGTTAGCTGGAAGAGTTTCAAGCAGACGGTGATTGCTGATTTCACCATGGAGGCAGAGTATATTGCTGCATCGAAAGCTGTGAAAGAGGTATTCTGGTACAAAAAGTTTGCCACAGAGCATGGAGTGATGTCATTGGATGCCATCCCTCTTTACTACAACAATAATGGTGCCATAGCCCTAGCTAAGGAGCCAAGGTCTCATCAGAAGTCCAAGCATATCGAGCGGCAATTCTATCTGATCCGTGATTACCTCGAAAAAGATTATGTCGAGGTTAAGAGAGTCGACTCTACAGACAATATGGCAGACGCTCTAACAAAGCTATTAGGCCAGTAGAAGATCGAAGTCCACTTTGAGAAGATGGGACTTAGATATGTAGCCAATTGGTATTAGGTCAAGTGAGAGTTTGTTAGATGTGTGCCCTAGATACCAGATTGGCTGACACATACTGCTAGGTGTCACTGGTGGATTTTGGGAAAGAATGATATTGATGATCGATCATTCTAAATTGTCTGAATCAGAAGAGTTTTGGTCCATCGAAAGAAGTTTCGATGATGTCGATGATGAGACCACGACAAGTCTCATTACCATACGGAAATGAACCTAACTGGATCACACAAATAAGAGTTAGGGTCTGGATGTCATCAATTGAGCTAGCCCAGTTCGATTGATTTGGATTAGATCTAATTAGGTTCAAGAAAATCGTGCTAGTACATGATTGAGCTTAATTTTCTTCTCGTGTAATCTTTCCTATCTCGACTGAGCCAAATGTGATTTGACTCCCCCAGAGAATCTTGAGAAGGTTTCTCTCAGTCTGACTGGAGCCAGTCCAGTTTAGAAAAGTCTTGTATTAATTCATGAGATGAATTTAAGATAACACCTGCTAATTCCTGTCACCTGCCATTTTCATTTTAGGACATTGGTCAAACGTTGACCCATGGACCTTAGACTGAAGGCCACTTGGCAAGAGGTCATTGGAGAGTTTTTATGGAGTGTTCACTTGCTAAATTAGGCCTGAAAGTGGGCACCAAGATCAGATTGGGCATGCGCCCCAAATGGATAAGGATAGAGTCCCATGAGATGAGGACTCTATGCCTTGATCGACTCAAACTGTTGGGCGCCAATCTAACTGTGTTTATCCAGTGTTGGTGCCAACAGTAGGAGGGTTTGGTGGGGTTCTTATCTAATATGATCAGATAACATCACTCCATTAATCAAAATTTTTCCAAAATTAATTGAAATTTTTTGATTGGTCGAATGGTGTGGCACTGCATGGCGCAGTAGGGTCTATTTAAACCCTGTCTGCGCCTAGGATTTAGAGAATCTACTTAATACCCAGCAAAAATATGAAACCCCTCTACTTCTCCATGCTTCATCTGCTCCTCTCCCTCCCCTCTTCACATCCAAGAAGTTGGGCATCCATCTGGTGCTTGTCCAAGGCGCGGTGGCTCCCTGATCAGAAGGCTGCAGGGATTTGTTGAGAAGCTGCTGCTCCAGCTTCAGAAGATCTTTTGAAGATCTTCCAGATTGGATCCAGATCTATTTTTGAAGTAAAGATTCATGAGGAGAAGATGATCTAGATCCTGCTCGAGTGGATATCGGTAGAGTCAGGCGATTGCATGGCTATTTTAGAACCTCGGGCATTGCTGCGATCATCTACAGGGTAATCTAGTTACCCTAGAGGTATTTCTCTAATCCTCAAGTTTTAGATTTAATTTTAGATTAAATATCAGATAATAAGAATTAGATCTAATAGACCTTAGATTTGAAATAAAGTAAGATAATTTTTTTTAAAAATATTCTGCTCCAGATCTCATTAGATCTGCAAGATCCTACAAGGAAAAAGGTGATTTTTCCTTCAATTTGGCAGGTTCATCATAAAAGTTCTATCTTCCTTAATTGAACTCCTAAATTATGATGAAGTCTTTAGAACCATAATCAATTGATAAAGGAGGACTTATCGGATGGTTCTTAAATTATTCACAACCAAATGATAAGTTATTAACAAGGATGATAACTTATCAAGTGTAGGTCGCTGTATGCCATATGCGTTGGTTGTCCTCGTAATCAAGTGGTGTGGAGACACTGGTATGGCATCCAGATAAGATGTAGAAGTACATCTACACTGAATATGGCCAATGTAACACTCTACTGTTAAGAGTAGCTAGCTAAGGCCAATGGGTATAAGTGTCCCTCCGACCTGAGATCACCACAGTGACTTGCAAGCAACTCACTGTGCTTTGATGCCGGACTGCCTATATTTTTAATATAGGCTCGAAAGGTTTTTGGGTACAGTCAAGTACTTGTGAAGTCGATGTGTGAGTCAAGATGGGATTGATCACTCCTGATTAACTTTAGGAAGAGAATGTCTCGCTGTGTTTCAATTTAGCAAAACCTAGGCCTGGGTAATCCTCGTGAGGAGTCACGGAATTTACAAAATTTTGAGACACAAT
The DNA here is from genome assembly GCF_000442705.2 of Elaeis guineensis. Lineage (NCBI taxonomy): Eukaryota > Viridiplantae > Streptophyta > Magnoliopsida > Arecales > Arecaceae > Elaeis > Elaeis guineensis. Next base: position 30,148,006 of record NC_026001.2, read on the forward strand.
AGAGATAACTTGTATGAGTGTTGATAGCATACTCGAAGTCATCTTGAGTATTATTGATCAAAGGGATAAATTATACGGTAACCATGGGTCAGGATTCTTATAATGTTGCTTTGCATACATTCGACCTATCTGGACGTCAGAAACTATTGCTAGATGGTCACTTCGACTGGTACAGAAATTGGTTTCTATACTACTAACTTAGGTTCGAACCTATAGGATTACACACATAAGAGGTTGTAACCTAATCAGATGGTTAATCGACGATTGGAAATCATTCTAAGATTAAACGATCAATGTGATTGATGTTTGACCTAATGCAAGTATTGCAAGAGGATCCATTAGCAATTGGATTGCTAATTGGCTCAATCTGATTGAGCAATTGGGCTGAGATCAAGTCTAATTGAATTTGATTCAATTAGAATTAGTTTGGACTTAATTGGATTAAGTCTAACTGGTTTATTGGATAAGCCAGTTGCAAGGAAGACCAAGTCCCTGTTTGACTAGGACTTGTATGCACCTAATTCCTAATTAAGTTAGGATTTAAATTAGTATTAAATATGATTTAATCTAATTTAATTGGACTCTTAGTTGGATTAGGATCACTATTAATTAGGTTGCAATTAATTTGGATTGGGTTCAAAGAGTTTGACCTAGTCTACATGAGAATCCTAGTTAGACTAGGATTCCATCTTCTCCCTTGCGCCACCGAAGAAAGCCCACGCCCACATATTTATTTCTAAATATTTTTTTTATGATATCTACATCTAAGAAATGTAATCTCACACCACATATTATAGAGATATAAATCAGATTTGATTTGGTTCATTATGGAAAGTGATATGGGTTTATTATGGAAAGTGGTTTGGTTTTATTTCCTTTTTTGAAAATGTCTCTCTTCACAAAAACTCCTCTCCCCTCTCTTGCGCCAACTTTCTCCATGCCTACCTTCTCTTTATGATGCCTCTTTTGTGCATGGTTTCCTCATCTCCATGCAGAAAATAAGGGAAGGGGAGTCCAAGAGTTGGACGCCCCATAGTTTCCTTGTTTGACTAGGTCTTTTGACCTAGTCTACCTTATATATTGGTGCCTCTTATATGATGATTTGAAAGAGTCAAAAATCTGTGGTTTTTTCATAGAAAAAGCAGAGAAGAAAGAGGATGGCATGGGTGTTTTGAGGCACCAATTTTCTTGGAGGAGAGTCTTCTATCAAGACATCAAAAGTTGATGTCTTATAGAGACAAAAGGTAAGAGAAAAGATTGTCTTCTCTTATTATTTTCCTTTCAATTCATTTTCTCTTTACTTTTGTGTTTTTATGTGACAAAAATCTGAGAGAGAAAGAGGGATGGCATGGTGGATTTATGCTCCAATAAGTTGGGGCATGATGATCTGATTTTGGACATGATCTGATCATGTCCTGATAAGAGAAGAAGAAAAGAAGGTCTTCTCTTAAGGTTTCTTTTAGAACCTTTCTTCTCCATCAATCATGAGATTTTTTTATGAGAAAAATTAGATAACATAAGATCTGAAAGTTTGAAAAACATCTAGAGAAGAAGATCTCCTCATGTCCTAGCATAGAGATGTTCTCAAGACATCAATCGTTGATGTCCTGAAAGAGAAGATCTGTCTTCTCTTATGACCTTTTCTATTATATATTATTTCTGATTTTAGGAAGGTCAAAAGATTTGACTTCTCCCTCATTCCTCCTCATATTTTTCATCTCTTAGAATGTCCAAAAGATTCGAAGAATATTTTTAGATTAACCATCCAGAGGGATCTGCAAGAAGCTAGCACTTTGAGTGGATCTTCGTTTGACAAATCTCTGATTTTATTACAGCCTCGTGTGGATTTTCTATAGAGGTCGGACGCATGTGCAGCTCTAAAGGCAACAAAAAAAATCAACCATGGAATTCTCGACTCGCACGAAGGTAAACGATCTGATCTCTTCTCTTACCTAGATGTGATCTAGATTTTATATCTAAAATTATTTTAGATCTAGGGTATTGATTTGATCAATCTCAAAACTTTTATTTTCTGACTTATAAATGCAATATAACATGTTATAGGTCCTAGTTGTAAGGTTTAATAATCTGATTATATGCATTTGTAGATTAAATTATTTAATTTATATATTCTGCTGCATTATATTTCAAAAATATTTTAAAATTTATGTATGAAACCCTGTACCTTTTCCAACAGATAATGGGTCCATCAGTTGGATAATCATTGGAGGCCCAAAGGCCTGGTGCTTATCGGCTGATGAAATTGTCATTCATAATATGATTTCTTGACTGCGTCTTTCTAAATGGTGGTTAGGTTAGCCAACCAAAGTTGGGCCTAATCATTCATTGGCTAGATGGGCCAAGTATGGTCATGTTAATGGTTGGACCTAACCAGACCTTTTCAGTGGAGGCCAAAGCCTACTGATTAGGGACTGGGGCAAAATTAAAATTACTAAAAATTATTTAGAGAAATAATTGGTTATGAACTAACATTAGATGTACATGGGTTGGCCAACCAAAGTTGGGCTTGTGTGCAGTCTAAGTGAATTCTAGTGCCCACTAAGAAATTAGGGTAATTCCTCGAATTGGAGGTAAAGACTATCAATTTGAATAAAATAATGGAAGAAACCTTTTGATTAAAGTCTAAATCTTTAGGTTTAATGAATCAATTACTAATTAGGTTATGATTTTTCTTTGTGCAGATATGGCCACTTTCCTATCACTCCGATCATTGTTGGACAATAAAATTTTGGTAGGACCCAACTTCGATAGCTGGTACTGAAAGTTGAAGATAGTCCTAGAGCATGAACGGATCCTATATATGATAACGGATCCTATATATGATAACAGATCCTGCACCTAAGGAGCTAGTTGCCAATACACGTGGAACAGTTAGAGACACTTATCAGAAGTGGCACAGTGACCGGACCACAGTGCGTTGCATCATGCTGGCTGCCATGAGCAATGAGTTCAGTCACAGATTTGAGACGGCTCAGTCAAAGGACATGCTTCAAGTGTTGGAGGATGTCTTTGGCACATCCGATGATGTGAAGAGGCACAAGACTAGTTGTGCCATCTTCAACGCCAAAATACGGGATGGTGCCTTTGTTACGGATCATGTATTATACATGATCGAGCTAATAGAGCATTTGAGCAAGCTCGGCTTTCCCTTGCATGAGCAGCTTGGGAAAGATGCAATACTGAACTCGCTGTCCAAGTCTTATCTCCCATTTCTCACTCATTATAGAATGACAAAGTCTGAAGTAAACTACCATGGGTTACTGGGGTTGCTTCAGAATTTTGAGAAGGATCACCAACTCCACAAAGAGTCAGTGAATTTAGTGGGAGGTTCGTCTTCTGATTCTCGATCCTTTGAGAAAGGGAAGAAGAACAAAAAGAAAAAAGTGAAGAAGGTGCAAGTTCAGGCTGGGACATCAGTGCAGGGCCAGACCAGAAAGATCAAGCCCGATAAGAGTCAAGCTGAATGCCTCTTTTGCAAGAAGTGGGGGCATTGGAAGAGAAACTGTCCTCAGTACATTGCCTCCCTGGATCCGAACAGGTAGAGAAAAAAGCAAGCTATTGCTGGGCAAGGTATTTATATGATAACTCCTTACAATTTCTCTATTTATGATATAACTGACTGGATATTGGATACCGATAGCCCTTACCATATTTGCAATTCATTATAGGGGTTGCAGGTCAGTAGGAGATTCAAGCAAGATGAGAGATTCCTGAACATTGGAGATGGAAGACCAGTTCCAGTTCTAGCATTGAAAATCTTGAAACTTGTATTTAAGTCCCATACCATTGTTCTTAATGATTATCATTTCTGTCTCAGTTTCTTTTTAAATGTTATTTCTGTAGGCCTTCTGGCCAAAAATGATTATGAAATTTTAATAAAGAAACAAGTTTGTAATATCATTATGAATGGTGTTACTATTTTTTATAGATATTTGAACAATGATGTGTATATGTTATCACAACCTGTTAACATAGTCTATTCTACTGGCAAGCACCCTAGATTAGATAGTGTATCAGATATCTACTTATGGCACTGTAGGCTAGGTCATATAAACAAGAACAGGATAAATAGGTTGACTCAAGAGGAAATCTTCGAAGTCAGTGATTGTGAATCACTTCCAACCTATGAGTCCTGTCTTCTTGGTAAAATAATCAAGTCACCTTTTACTGAAAAAGGTGAGAGAGCTACTGAGCTCTTGGGCCTGGTACATACTGATGTATGTGGGCCCATGAGCACAAGTACTAGAGGTGGATATTTCTACTTCATCACTTTCACGGATGATCTATCTAGATATGGATATGTCTATCTGATGAAATATAAGTCAGATTCATTTGAAATGTTTAAACGATTCCGAAGTGAAGTAGAAAAACAAACTGGAAAGAGTATTAAAACTCTTAGGTCTGACCGAGGAGGGAAATATCTTTCTGGTGAGTTTCTCTCATATCTAGGAGAGAATGGGATTCTCTCCCAATGGACTCCTTCAGGAACATCACAGCAGAATGGTGTGTCTGAAAGAAGAAATCGGACTCTATTAGACATGGTCCGATCCATGATGGGTTTTGCCAGTTTGCCGATATTCTTTTGGGGATATGCACTCGAATCGGTCTATTATCTGTTAAATAGGATTCTAAGTAAGTCTGTAATTAAGACTCCATATGAGATATGGACAGAGCGTAAGCTAGCACTTTCACATCTTAGGGCTTGGGGGTGCCCGGCCTATATCAAATGGTTAGTTACAGATAAACTTGGACCTAGGTCTGACAAATGCACATTCATAGGGTGTCCCAAAGAGACCAAAGGATATTTTTTCTACCATGCTGATGAATAAAAGGTGTTCGTCAGCCTTAAAGTAACCTTTTTAGAAAAAGAGTTCCTTGATGAAGGAACCATTGCCTCTAAGGTTGAACTTGATGAAGTTCAACAGGTAGAAGGACCGACTCCAATAGCTGAACCTGAGTTGGATTTGATTAGATCAGATTCAGAGTCTAATGTATCTGCACCATTAAGGCGATCAAGTAGAATATCTTGTCAGCTGGATAGATACTATGATTTCTTAGTCCAGAACGGTGATCCCATCAAACTCGATGAGAACGATGAGGATCCGATCATCTATATGGATGCAATGCAGAGATCTGATTCTGAGAAATAGCTTGAAGCCATAAAATCTAAAATGGAGTTCATGAAGATCAACGATGTATGAACATTGGTTGACCCACCTGAAGGGGTTAAACCCATTGGGTGTAAATGGATCTTCAAAAGGAAGATGGAAACAGACAAAAAGGTGGAGACCTATAAAGCCCGTCTGGTTACCAAGGGGTATCGTCAATATTATGATATTGACTGTAACGAGATGTTCTTCTCTATGGCAATGCTCAAATCCATTCGGATAATGCTTGCAATAGCTGCCCATCTGGATTATGAGATCTGGCAGATGGATGTAAAGATAGCTTTTCTGAATGGAGAGCTGATCGAAGAGGTGTATATGATACAACCTGAGGGGTTTACATCCACATATGAGTCCAAGGTGTGCAAGCTTCAGAGATCCATTTATGGATTGAAGCAAGCTTCTCGGAGTTGGAACATGCATTTTGATAAGGTGATCAAAACATATGGCTTCGTTAAGAACAGAGAAGAGCCCTACATCTATAAATAGGCAAATGATCCAGTTGTGGTATTCCTTATCTTGTACGTGGATGACATTCTCTTAATCGAAAATGACATCCTCGCACTACAGGGAATAAAAGTTTGGTTGTCATCGCAGTTCTCCATGAAGGACTTGGGTAAAGCATCCTACATTCTAGGGATGAAGATCTATAGGGATAGATCTAAAAGGATGCTTGAATTATCCCAGTCTACATACATAGACACTGTGCTGAAGAGGTTCAGCATGGAGAATTCCAAGAAGGGCTATCTACCGATAGGCCATGGAATATCTCTCTCTAAGAAGGATTGTCCGATAACTCCTGAAGAGAGAGAGCGTATGAGTAGAGTCCCATATACTTCGACCGTGGGATCTATCATGTACGCTATGACTTGTACAAGACCAGATGTGGTATACTCACTAGGAGTAGTGAGTAGATACCAATCTGATCCTGGAGAAAACCACTAGAAAGTGGTTAAAGCTATCCTTAAGTATTTGAGAAATACTAAGGATCAATTGTTGGTTTATGGCGAGTCAGATCTGAAACTTGTGGGGTTCACAGACTCCATCTTTCAATCTGATCATGATGACAACAGAAACGTGTCAGATTGTATCTTTACTCTGAATGGTGGAGCCATCTACTGGAAGAGTTCCAAGCAGCATACTATGATAGACTCTGTTTGTGAAGTAGAGTACATCGCAGCATCGGATGCCATGAAGAAAGCTGTGTGGCTGAGAAAATTTATCATCGAGCTCGGAGTAGCACCCTCCCTCAATGGTTAGGTCCTGCTCTACTGCGACAGCACTGGTGCCATAGCTCATGCGAAGGAACCCAAAGCACACCAGCAGACGAAGCACATTTTGCACCGCTTCCATCTAGTCCGGGAGATCATGGATCGAGGTGACATCAACCTTCAGAAAATCGACGGAAAGGAGAACTTGACCGACCCCTTCACTTAAGCCCTGATGATAAAGGAGTTCGACAATCACATGTCGAAGATGGGTATTAGATACTGTGCCGAGTGGCTTTAAGACAAGTGAGAGTTGTTGGAAAATATGTCCTAAAAGTCAATCATCGCCTGTTGACGGTTGAGCAACCTTGTATTGTAATTGATTTGTTAATAAATAAAATATATTTTTGATATTTTCATCATAAGTTTTTATCTTCTAATGAACTCCGTTGTTGTGATGAAGTCCTTAGGACTATTTAGGTTCAATAAAGAGAAGATTTATTGATTAGTCTTTAAAACTGTTCACGACCAAATGATAGGCCGTTAATAAGGACGACAGCTTCTATCGACCATAGGTCGCTGTAGGCCATATGGGTTGGTTGTCCTCTTAACCAAAGAGTATGGAGATACTGGTATGGTATACAGATGAGATATAAGGGTACATCATCATGAAACATGACCAAGTCTAAAGCATTCTACTGTCGAGAATGTCTCTGATGGGATATAGGTATAAGTATCCTTTAGACCTGAGATTGCCTCAGTGACTTGCAAGCAACTCACTGTGCTTTGGTACTAGACTAACTGAATTTCTAATTCAATGATGGAAGGCTTCTGGGCACAGTCAAGTACTTACGAAGTCAGAATGTGATCAAGATGGGATTGACCACTCTAAGAGTTGGAGAAGAATGAGTCACTGTATTTCAATTTAGCAAAACCTTGGCCAGGATAATCCATCAGATGGATTTGATATTTTGAAATACAATGTGGACAACCTGATCAGAGTTGACAGTTGAACTCTGAGGTGTCCTATGAGCATTTTGGTCAAGGAGATGAATTATATGGAAACTATATCCACATGGATTCTAAGGATGTTGTTCTACACATTCAATCTATCTGACCGTCGGGTACCATTGCTAGATGGTCACTTCGATTGGTATAAAAATTTATTTCTGTGCTACTGATTTAGGTTCGGACCTATGAGGTCACACACATTAGAGTTCACAATCCGATCGGATAGTTGATCAACGATTAAGAATCGTTCTAGGGTTAAACGATCAAAACGATTGATATTTAACCTAGTGCAAGTATTGCAGAAGGATCGATTAGCAATTCGATTACTAATTGACTTAATTTGATTAAGCCAATGGGTTGAGATTAAGTATAATTGAATATAATTTAATTAGATATAGTTTAGGCTTGATTGGATCAAGTTCAATTGATTTATTGGATAAGCCAAGTGCAAGAAAAAACTAATCCTAGTTCAATTAGGACTTGGATCAACCTAATTTCTAATTTGATTAAAAAATTAAATCAAATTTAAATCAAATTTAATCTGATTAAATTAGATTCTTAATTGGGTTAAGACTTATTTTAATTGAGTTGATTGGATTTTGGTTTGATTTGGTTTGAGAAACTAAATTTGAACAAGTCATAGATTGAATCCTAGTAAGACTAGGATTTCAGATTGCGCCACCTTAGCCCCCCATGCCCACTCTCTCTTATTTTGTGTGACAAAACCTTCTCTCCCAGGCCTTCACGCATGCCTAAAGCTTTTCTCTCTTTCTCTCTTACATGGAATGTGGTTGTGGACCTAGTCAAAGTAGGAATTTGTTTGGATTTCAAATTCTATGAGATAGAATTTTAGGAAACCAAAACTCTTTCCTTATGGTACTAATTTTATTCAGACTTTTTTTGAGGTTTTTATAGCTTTTATAGCATATATTATGCACCCTTTGCTGGTGGTCCATGGCAGAAAAAGGAGGGGGCGCCCAAGAGTTGGGCACCCCTTGTCTTGCCCTGTTTGGATTTTCCTTGACTAGGTATTTGACCTAGATAAAAATTTTTCATATCTCTTTATTTAAAATAAATTTCTTATTGAGATTTTTATAAATTATAGAGCATTGAGAGACCTTGGGGGTGTGTGAAAATCATGGAGAAAGAGTGTTAGGGCATGGAGATATAATAGACACAAAACTAAGTGTCTGGGTTAGAGCAAAGAGAAGAAGAAGAGGGTCTTCTTCTAGGGTTGCTGAGTTCACCTCTTTCCTTCCTCCATCTGTGAGTTTTCTGAGAGTGTCTCACATTTAAAACTCCTTCTCTTACTTTTCATTTTTGGAAGAGTCCAAATCAAGAAGAAGGAGGCATCTAATCGACCATCGAAGAAGGATCAGCACAATACTAGCATACTGTGCTGATTTTCTGGACCAGGACTTCTGATCATGATTCTTGGGCTCGTGTGGATGACTCCTAGAGGCCGGACGTATGTGCAGATTGCAACATCATCCTCAAGCCCAGATCGATAAAGTTTGAACATCTAACTTGCAAGGTAATAGATCTGATCTATTATATTTTACATACATTAGATGTAGTATAAAAACATGTTGATATGATCAACATGTAGTTCTTGCTCTTTATATTTTAATTTTTAATTTAATATCATGTAATAATCATGTAATAGGATCTTAGATCTAGAGATTCTCTAATTTTATAAGATAAATTTTGATTTATTTTAGTCTTCCACTGCCTGATCTTGAAAAAGTTTCAAGATCTAACCCTGAAACCCTAGATCTGGTTCTTTCAGTCAGTGGAAGGATTAAGATTAACTGGTTAAGTCTTTTCTCATCTTTTATTTCATCTAATTAAATCCTCTAAAATTATTGAGTTTCTAAAAATAAAATAGTTATGATGATAACTAGATCATAGTCTCCCATTAAGTTGGATGATAATGGATCTAACAGTTTGGATGATCATTGGAGGCGCCACACGCCTGATGCTTATCTGACTGTCAGAATTATCATTCATAATATGTTGATTTAGTTATATCTTTCTGATGATGGTTAGATTGGTGGAGACACATTCGGACTGGGTCACTCATTTGTCAAATGTACTAAATTCTGATATATTAATGGTTAAACCTAACCAATACTTTTAGTGGAGACACCACACGCTTGCTGAAGAAGTGTCTAGGATAAAATTTAATGTTGAAAATTATTTAGTAAAATAATTAGTTAAGAACCTACCCATAGATGCACAAAGATTAGTCGAGCCACACTCGGACCCATGTTCAGCCTATGAGGATTCTGATCTCTGCTAGAAAATTAGTGTAATTTCTTAAATTGGAGATAGAGGCTATCAATTTGAATAAAATAATGAAAGAACCTTTAGACTAAAATCCATATCTTTGAGCTTAATCAATTCATATACTAACTAGGTTTTGATTTTCTTTTTTGTAGTTATGGCCACTATCTTGTCGCTCCGATCACTATTAGATAGTGATAAATTGATGGGATGTAATTTCAATAGTTGATATCGAAAGTTAAAAATAGTCTTAGAGCACGAACGGATCATGTATGCGTTAATAGATCTGGCACTTGAGGAGCTAGCTCTAATCGCCCGTAGTATGGTCCAAGATACTTATTAGAAGTGGCTCAGTGATCGAATAATGATTCGTTGCATTATGCTGGCAGTAATGAATAATGAGTTCAGCCATCGATTCAAGAATGCTCAGTCTCAGGACATGTTACAAATATTGAATGAGTCTTTTAGCATGCCCGACGATATTGAGAGACATAAGATAAGTTATGCCATCTTCAATGCTCGAATGAGGAAAGAAGTGTCAGTCACTGATCATATACTATACATGATTGAGATGATTAAGCATTTGAGCAAGCTCGATTTTTTTCTGCTTGAGCAGTTGGGGAAGGATACTATTCTGAACTCTCTACCTAAATTCTATCTTTCTTTTCTTACTCATTATCAAATGACAAAGCCTACAGTCAACTACCACAGTTTATTGGGGTTGCTACAAAACTTTGAGAAGGATCATTAGCTCCACAAGGAGTTGGTGAATGTGGTGGAAGGATCTTCTTCTAGGCATCGACCTTTTAAGAAAAGAAAGAAAAATAAAAAAAAGGTGCAAAATGCTGGACGTCCAAGCCCGATCAGATCAAGAAACTTAAGTCTGACCAGAGTCAAATGAAATACTTCTACAACAAGAAGCAAGGGCACTGGAAGAGGAATTATCCTCAATACATTATCTCTGTGGATCCAAACAGGTTGAGAAAAAAGCAAGCTATTGCTAGATAAGATAATTATATGATAACATCTTATAATTTTTTAATTTGTGATTCTACTGCTTGGGTATTAGATATCGAAAGTCCTTTTAATATTTGCAATTCATTGCAGGGTCTACAAGTCAGTAGGAGATTTGAAGAAGATGAAAGATTCTTTAATATTAGAGATGGAGGACCAATTTTAGTTCTAGCATTAGGAATTATTAAGCTTGTATTCAAGTCCAATATAATTATTCTTAGTGAATATCACTTTTGTTCTTCTGTTTTATTGAATATTATTCTTGTAGGCCTTTTGGCCATATACGGTTTTGAAATTTTAATAAAAAAATAATTTTAATATCATTATGAATGGTGTTAATGTGATGAATGGATAGCTGAACAATAAAATTTATATATTATCACAATCTGTTAGTGTAATGTACATGTTCAGCAAATACCTTAGAATTGATGATGTCACCGATATCTACCTTTGGCACTGTAGGTTGGGTCATATTAACAAGAACAGAATAAATAAGTTGACTTAAGAGAGAATCTTCGAAATCAGTGATTATGAATCACTTCCAATCTGTGAGTCCTGTTTACTTGAAAAAATGATCATGTCAACTTTTACTGAAAAAGAAGAGTGAGCTAGTGAAGTTCTAGATCTGATACATACTGATGTATGTGGATCCATGAACACGAGTGTTAGAGATGGGTATTAGTATTTCATTACATTTACAGATGATCTATCGAGATATTGATACATCTATTTAATGACACATAAGTCAGAATCATTTGAAATATTCAAACGATTCCATAATAAAGTAGAGAAACAAACTGGAAAGAGTATTAAAACTCTTCGATCTGATCGAAGAGGTGAATACCTCTTCAGTAAATTTTTGACATACTTAGAAAAGAATGGAATTCTCTTGCAGTAGACTCCTCTTAAAATACCACAGCATAATGGTATGTCAGAAAGGAGGAATCAAATCCTGTTAGACATGATTCGATCCATAATGGGCTTTGCAAGTCTGTCGATCTTCTTTTGGAGATATGCACTCGAGTCAGCTTATTTTATTTTAAATAAAATTTTAAGTAAATCCATAAGTAAAATATCACATGAGATGCGGACAGGACGTAAGCCAATACTCTCTCACCTTAGGGTTTGGGGATATCCGGCTTATATCAAACATTTAAAAATTGACAAGCTTGGACCTAGATCTGACAAGTGTCTATTTGTAGTATACCCAAAAGAGATCAAGAAATATTACTTCTATCATACTGATGAATAGAAGGTGTTCGTCAGTAATAGGATATTCTTTTTAGAAAAAAAATTTCTTGGAGGAGGAGTTAATGCCTCAAAGATTGAACTTGATGAAGTTTAATCGGTAGAAAAAATGACACAATCTAGTAAACCCATAGAGTCAGATTTGATTAGATCAAATTCAGGATCTATTGTAGAAATATTTTTAAGAAGATCTGATAGAGTACCACATCAATCAGACAGATACTATAATTTTTTGGTTCGAAACGGTGATCCAATTGAACTCGATGAGAACAACGAAGATCCGATCACCTATATAGATGCGATGCAGAGGTCTGACTCCAATAAGTGGCTAGAAGCCATGAAATCCAAAATAGAGTCTATAAAGATCAACAATGTATGAATATTAGTTGATCCACCTGAAGGAGTAAAATCCATAGGGTGTAAGTGGATCTTCAAAAGGAAGAGGGGTGCAGATAGGAAAGTGGAGATCTATAAAGCCCATCTGGTTGTCAAGGGTTACCATCAATATTATGGTATAGACTATGATGAGATATTTTCTTTTGTGGTAATGTTCAAATCTATTTGGATCATACTTATGATAGCAGCATATTTGGACTATGAAATCTGATAAATAAATATGAAAATAACCTTTTAAATGGAGAGCTAAAAGAAGAGGTGTATATGATACAACCTGAAGATTTCATATCTACAGATGAGTTTAAGGAGTGCAAGCTTCAGAGATCCATTTATGGACTTAAACAGGCATCTTGAAGTTAGAATATGCATTTTGATAAAGTGATCAGAACGTATGGCTTCATTAAGAATGAAGAAGAATCCTACATATATAAGTGGGTTAATAACTCTATAATAGTATTTCTTATTCTGTATGTGAATAATATTCTCTTAATCGAAAATAACATCTCTATATTACAAAAAATAAAGGTTTGATTATCATCACAGTTCTTCATGAAGGACTTGGGAGAAGCATCCTATATCCTTGGGATGAAGATCTATAGAGATAGATCTAAAAGGTTATTTGGATTATCCCAATCCACGTACATTGATACTATATTGAAATAGTTCAGTATGGAGAATTTCAAGAAAGCTATCTTCTGATAGACCAAAAAATTTTTCTCTCAAAGAGTGATCGTCCAATAACTCCTCAAGAGAGAGAGAGCGTATGAGTAAAATTCTATATGCTTGGCAGTGGGATCTATTATATACATCATGACATGTATGAGATCGGACATGGTATACTCACTTAGGGTAGTGAGTAGATACCAATCCGATTCAGGTAAGAACCACTAGAAGGCGTAAAGACCATCCTTAGGTATTTGAGAAATACTAAGGACCAATGGCTCATCTATGAAGAAATTGACTTAAAACTTGTGGGGTTTACAGACTTCAATTTTCAGTCAGATCATGATGATGGCAAGAGCATATTGGGATAAATTTATATCCTGAATGATGGAGTAATCTACTAGAAGAGTTTCAAGTAGCACACTGTGGTAGACTCTACTTGCTAGGTAGAATATATCGCGGCATCCGATGTTGCAAAAGAAGCTGTGTGGTTATGAAAATTTATCGATGAGCTCGAAGTGGCACCCTCTTTTGATGGCCCCATCTTGTTGTACTGTGACAGTACTGGGGCCATTACTCAAATAAAGAAATCGAAGTCACATCAGTGGATCAAGCACATTCTGCACTACTACCATCTGATCTGAGAGATCATGGATCGAGGTGATGTCAAACTTCAGAAGATCGATAGAAAAAAGAACCTGACTGACCCATTTACTAAAGTTCTCGATGTCAAAGAGTTTGAAGATTATAAATCAAAGATGGATATACGATACTGTATCGATGGGCTTTAGTTCAAGTGGAAGTTGTTGGAAATTATGTCTCAAAGTCAATCATCAATCTGTTGATGGTTATGCTAATCATTATAATTATATATAAATTATTAAATTAATAAATATTATTTAATTTTTTTATCACTCTGTGTACATCTTATTTGAACTCTTATTTTGTGATAAAGTCTTTAGGACTATTTGAATTGATATAGGAGGATATATCATTTAGTTCTTAAACCCTAATTCATGACCAAATAATATACTATTATTAGGATGATAGCTATATCAAGTGTAGATCGTTATATGCCATATACGTTGGTTGTCCTCTTAACCAAAGAGTGTGGAGACACTGGCATAGCATGCAAGTGAGATATAGGAGTACATCTCATTGAATGTGACCAACTGCTAAGCACTCTACTATTAAGAGTAGCTCATGAAGGATATGGATATAAATATCCCTCCAATCTGAGATTACCAAGGTGACTTGCAAGCAACTCACTGTGCTTTGATGCCGGACTGCTTGAATTTTTAATTCAATGATGAAAGATTTCTAGACACAGTCAAATACTTGTGAGGTCGGTGAGTAAGTCAAGATAGAATTGACTCCTCCAAAAAAGTAAGAGTTAATGTATCAATATGTTTCAATTCAGTAAAATCTTGATCGAGATAATCTATGTGATGGATTTAAAAAAATTAAATGCAATGTGAATGACCATATCAGAGTTGACAGTTAAACCCTAAGTCATCTTGAGCATTTGGATCAAAGGGATGAATTATATGATAATTATATACCAATAGATTCTTAAATGTTGCTTTGCAATCTTTCGACGTATCCGAATGTCGGGTACCATTTCTAGATGGTCACTTTGATTGGTATAGAAAGATTATTTCTGTACTATTGACTTAGGTTCAAATTTATGAGGTCACACTTAAAAGAAATTTCTGACTAATCATGTGGCTGATCGATGATTAAGAATTATTTTAGGAGATAATAGTCAATTCGATTGATGATTAACCCTGTGCAAGAGTTGCAATAAATTAATTCACTAATTATTGATGAACTATAAGAAGATTGATTAATAATTAAATTACTAATTAGCTTAATTTGATTGAGTATTGAGGTTTGGATCAAATCTAATTGAATTAGATTCAATTTAATTTGACTCGACTAGGTTATGAGATGACCTAACCATTAAGGGTGTTCGATTTCTGATTTATTCAAATTTGAGCTTGATTAATTTTTAATTTGATTAAAATTTAATCAAAATTATTTGCTATCTAATTAGATTAAGTTCAGTGGTCTAATTAGGTCTAACCTAATTTGGTTGGAATCTAATTGGATAAGAAATTGAATTCAAATTCAAACTGGATAAATCACCTGCGCCTCCTTTCTCTGCTTCCAATTTTTTCATCACACGAGAAGTGTCTTTGCATGAAGTTTTCTCATGCCCAGGAGTACCTTGACACCTATTCTCTGGTCCACAAAGGATTAGGATAAGTTTGTTCCATCATTCGAATTCAAATAGTTTGAATTTGAGTTGAAACAACCTTACTCTTATCCCTATCCTTTGGTTGTCGCCTACACCCTTTGGAAGGCTGATTTTTGTGCAATGATTTGAGAAGAGAATGGCATGAGAAATGCCTCATGCCTCAGCCCTTCTGATGCCCCAATTGGATGAGGATCAGGTGGTTGAGTTTTGAATTCAAATTGATTTGAATTCGAACTAGATCAAACCACTTAATCCTTATCCTATCCCTTCTCCATGCCACGCTTTAAATCCTTCTCATTTTGTGCAACAAAATGTTGGAGTTTTACCATGAAAAATAGTTTTCTCAGTGAGAGGGGGCGTGAAATAGAGAGGGGTGGGCTTCTGTGCATGAAAAACAGAGGAAGTGACCTTTCTCTTTGGGTGTGAGATCTAGGGTAGAATCTAGGGTTTTGACTCTAGTCTTTTACATGAGAAAAAATATAAGAGAGTTTTGTTTCAATCTCCTTCAGCACCACCTCCTCGAGTAGCTCCATTTTTTGAACTAGAAGTATCCAGGTGATCCAAAGAAAGGAGGCTATTTCAGCCATCCAGTGCCTTTTATATGAGCTTGAACTTTCGGGAAGGACGATCCGATCAGGACTTTGAGTGGACGACCTATAGAGATCGGATGATCTGTGTGGCTACTCGATATCAGGAAGAATCTTATACCATACCTATCAGTAGTGGAGATCATCAATCTATACAAAGGTAATGAGTTTTGAACTCAATCAATGAGATCTAACAGTTAGATCTGATTTAGAGCATCGATGTGATCAATGCAGTTTTTCATTTATATCAGATTTCAGTATGCAAAAATTTTATGTCATAGATCTTTAAAAATAGTTTAGGTCTAATCTAAATCATGTGTAATAGATTAAAGTGTTTAATCTATATTTTTTGTAATAAAAATTTTAAAAATGCATGCTTTGAACTGCCTATTTTTCCTTCAATTGGTATTAGAGCTTCGTTGCTCTTGACATAACTGTTTCACATATAATCTAATTTTAATTATTTAGATTAGATCTAAATAATTAATCTAACATCTAAATAGTATAGTAGTCGAATTGGATAGATCCTCATAACCATCCGATCATAGGAGAAAGTAAGGTTTTACGGCCCTCTCCTCCCATTCGATGGGATTCTTCTATGGTGTGTAGGAGTGCTGCGCGGTCTTTTTCATAAAGATGAACAATGAAAAGAGTTAAAAATTTTTTTATTTTAGATATGATATATTATATGTTAGATCAAAAATTAAAATTTATTTGATTGTATGTCAATTTGTTAAAATATTTTATAAAATTTAAAACTATTTTCGAACACTGAATCCCAACCGATGTTAGTCCAAAACTTAATTGTGAATTAAGTGATATAGATTTGAGAATCAAAGATCTAAGATATAAATTTCATAATTCATGGGTTTATGGGTTAGCTCGAGTCAAGTCCATTTAACTGGATTAGAAATAGGGTTAGAAATTATTGATAATAGACTATGTTAGTAATTGATCAAATTTAATTAATACTTAATTTTGATTGGGTCAATTCTTCTCTTGATCAATTCTTAATAGTTGTAGTTGGTCAAGTCCATGTCTTTGATTAGACTAAGATGGACTTTGATCGTAGCTCCGTGGTCGAATCCAAATCTATAAGTTGACCTAATTGAAACTAACTAATCAGTTGGTGTCTAAGATAAGTATGACAGCCTTGATCAATAGTCATTAATTGAGAGCTATCCATATAGATTGAGTCTATAGCGAGTTAATAGCTTATCCCTCCTATCGATCTCATGTACCTGATCAATGTGGTGAATCATGTTTTGATCAAATCACTTAATGATTGGGATTAACCCATGCTAACTAAAAAATCAATATGACTAATTTAGGTGCCCCTAGTTTAATTTATCTAAAGTCCTCTTCATGACTTGATGAAGTCAGTCAGAGAATTTATGACTGGTTGGCTGGACCAGCTTTTGCTTAATCTCCTTTGATCTGATTTGGTGAAGTCAGTGGGAGGATTAAGATTAACTGATCAAATCTTTTTTTTTTTCTTTCATTTCATCTAATTAAATCTTCTAAAATTATTAGATCTCTAAAAATAAAATAGTTATGGTGATAACTAGATTATAGCCTCCCATTAAGTTGGATGATAATATGTCCAACAGTTTGGATGATCATTGGAGGGCCACACACCTAGTGCTCATCTAGCTGTCAGAATTATCATTCATAATTTGTTAATTTAGTTGTGTCTTTCTGATGATGGTTAGGTTGGTTAACCCACACTCGGACCTGATCACTCATTTGTTAAATGTACTAAATTTTGACATGTTAATGGTGAAGAAAATATTGGCAGTTCTACGTATGTAATTTTAAAATTTTACAGCGAATCTTGATAGATTAAACAATTTAACCTACATTACATGTGCAAGATCTAATCTAAACTACCATGCCAAGACCTATGATATGATTAAATATGAGATTAAGATCCAAAAAATAAAAATCTACATCTATCGTATCGATGCTCTAGATTAGATTTAAACCTTAGATCTAATCAAACATGATCTAATGAGTTCAGAACTCATTATCGAAGCATGAGTTGCTGATCGCCATAATTGTATTGCGTGGATAGGAGTTCCCTTTGGTTGTTCATAGTCACACAAAGGTGTTCACCTCTACAGATGGTCCACACGAAGAACGATTGCTGATCAGGCTCATCGGGAGTGCTAGCTCGTGAAGATCTTTGATGGCTGATCTTCTTCTTCTTCTTTTGATCTCTTAGACACTCTAGAAAGGGAGAAAAATTAATAGAGGAAGAGAAGAGAGGAGAGAGCTATGTAGAAGAAACAATTTTTCAACTAATTTTTCAATGGGGCGTCTAACTATTGAACCACCCTTTTTATAGATGGCACTAGGGTTTAGGGTTAAGAGGAGGCACCAATCAATCCCATGCCAACCACCATATGGGGCATCCACATTTTTACAAAATTGTGTGATGGCATAAGAAAGAAATCAAATCTTTCTCACACCAACCAACACTTCAACGCAAGAAGGGAAAAAAATATTTGGTGCCACTAATCCTTCCTAAGAAAACCAATCTCTTTCCTTCTTATCTCTTTATCTTTGATTTGGATAAAATTCAAATCAGAAAAGAGATAAGGACCATGACTCATCATGAGTGCCACCCATCCCTCTCTGAGCCCTCTCTTCTCACACCTAAAAAATTCCATGCAAAACTTATTTTGCATTAAAGAGATGGCATGGGACCTAGGGCATGCACAAGGAAGAGAGTCCCAATTAGCTGGGACTCTTTGTTTCTAATTTGATTTCAATACAAATCAAATTTAGTTTGAATCCAATGAGAGATAAAAATCTAATCTAATTAGGAATACAATCACCTTAATAAAATCTTAACCCAATTAAAAATTAACTAAATCCAAGTCCTGATCAAATCAGGAATAAGTTTCTCTTGTAATTAGGCTAGATCTAATCAAACCCAATCCAAGTCAAACTGAATCTAATTCAATTAAATTTGATTCAAATCTCTTTGCTCAATCAAATTGAGTGAATTAATAATCTAATTGCTAATAAATCTTCCATTAATAGTAGAGTCCCAGTCCAGTGGGACTCTCCTCCAGAGTCCTAATCCACTGGGACTCTTTATTGGAGCTCTCAATCCAATGAGACTCTTCAGCCATCCGATCAGACTGAATCTTTTGATGTATGTAACTCCATAGGTTCAAACCTAAGTTGGTAGCATAGAAATAAATTTTTATACTAATCGATATAACCATCTAGCAATGAAAATCGATATCCGGATAGGTCGAAAGATTGCAAAGCAATATTCTAGAACCTACTGGTGTATGGTTACCGTATAATTCATCTCTTTGACTTAATGCTTAAGGTGACCTAGGGTTTAACTATCAACTCTAAAATAGTCGACCATATTGTATTTTAACCTTTTAAATCTATCATATGGATTATCTTGATCAAGATTTTACTAAATTGAAATACATTGATGCATTAACTCCTACTTGTTCAGAGGGATCAATCCTATCTTGACTCATGCACCAACTTGATAAATACTTGACTGCACCCAGAAATCTTTCATCACTGAATTAGAAATTCAGATGGTCCAACACCAAAGAATAGTGAGTTGCTTATAAGTTGCCATAGTGATCTCAGATCGGAGGGATACTTATACCCATATCCTTTACGAGCTACTCTTGACAGTAGAGTACTCGATAATTGGTCACATTCGATGCAAATATACTCCTACATTTCACCTGCATACTATACTAGTATCTCTATACTCCTTGGCTAAGAGGACAACTAACTCATATGGCACACAATAACCTATACTTGATATCGCTATCGTCTTATTAATAGTATATTATTTAGTCACGAATATATTTTTGTTAGTGAACGTAGGCGATTTCATGCATGTATTTCGAAATTTTTTCTAAAAAATTATAGCGAAAGATTATTAAATTAATCAAATTAATCTAACATACATATGATCTAATCATCAAATCAACCAATTATAGGATCTATGACATGTTATGTTGCATATAAAATCTAAAAAATATTGAAAATAAAATCAGCATGCATGCATGTGAGTAGTAGATCACATCTATTTCTAATCTGAGTTTAGAACTCGATACCTGAGTGTGGATCGATGATCACCACTGTTGAGAAGATAGTAAAAAATATTTTTGCTGGTTTCTCACAGCAGCATATGCATTCGGTCTCTAAAAAAAATCCACTCGAAGCCCCGATCTGATCGATCTTTTCGGGAGTACTATCTCATATGAAGATCTTCTTCTTAGTTGATCTGGATCTTTTTTCAAATCTTTAAATTTTTTTCAAACGTTGAAGATGTACTACTAGAGGAGATGAAGAGGTGAAAGAAAGATGGAGAAAAAAAATATTTTTTTCTAATTTATTCCCTCTTCCCAAATCCTTAGAACCAAAAATATGAAATTCAGATTTTTTGCACACACCCCAAAAGAGAGGACCCTCCTCTCTATTTTTTATGTCATGAAATATATTCAAACTTTCTTCACATGAAGATCTCTCTTTTGGTATCTTACACACTCAAAAGAAACTACAACAACCCCTTTTATAGGCATGTAAGGAGGTGGGGTGAAGAGTCCTAGTGATCTTGGACTCTTACAAGATTCTACCTCCCTTCACAACTCCACATCTCAAAACATGTCAAAAAAATATGGGACACCCATTTTCATATTTTTTCATAGTAAATTAGTTCTCTACTGATCTCCCACAAAAAATCTCCTCAAAATGTCACACATATAAGGAGAAAAAAATTTATTGGCATGGAGAGATTGATTTGGATGAGAACAGATTCTCCTGATAAAAAATATTTTGAAATCTAATTTTAAAACTTTTTTTTATCAAAACTAAATTAGATTTAAACATGAGATAGAGAAGAGAAAGGACTCTTTGGTGTGAAAAAATCTCATAGAAAATAATTTTGTGCATGGAGATATATGATGTACAAACTGGATTGGTGCAGGGAGAAAAGTCCTATTCCAATAAGGACTCTTAATTTTCTTATTTGAATCCAAACCAAATCACATCTGGTTTAGCCCAAATAAAATATATAAAATTCAATCTAATTAGGTTTATAAATTTTTAATCAAATTTTAATCAAATTAAAAATTGATTGAACCAAAGTCTTAATCAAATCAGGAACAATTCTCCCTTAGCGATTAGGTCATCTCATAACCTAATCAGGTCAAACCTAATCCAATCTAATTCAATTAGATTTTATTTGATCCTCTTTACTTAATCAAATTAAGCTAATCAGTCATCTAATTATTAATTAATCCTTCATTAATTCACTAACACTTGATGAATTAATTTATTATAACTTTTGCATAAGGTTAATCATCAATCGAATTGATGATTAATTCTCAATCATTGATCAGCCACATGATCAATCAGAAACTTCTTCTGAGTGTGACCCCATGGTTCGAACCTAAATCGATAGCCTAGGAACATCTTCCTGAATCAATCGATGTAACCATCTAGCAATGATGACCCGATGTCTGGATAGGTCAAATGATGACGAAGCAACATTCAAGAACCTATTGATGTATGGTTATCATATAATTCATCTCTTTGATCCTAATGCTCAAGGATGACCTAAGATTTAACTATCAATTCTAGATAAATTATCCATATTATATTTCAATCTTTTTCAAATCCATTATATGGATTACTTGGGCCTAGGTTTTGCTAAATTGAAATACACAGATGCATATCTCCTACTAATTCGGAGGGATCAATCTCATCTTGACTTACGCACCGGCTTGACAAGTACTTGACTATACCGAAAAATCTTCCATCACTGAATTAAAAACTCTGTTAGTCTGGCACCAAAGTACAGTGAGTTGCTTGCAAGTCATCGTGGTGATCTCAGGTCTACTCTTGACAGCAGAGTGCTCCGCATTTGGTCACGTTCAGTGATGATGTACTCTTACATCTCACTTGTATGCTATACCAGTGTCTCTACACCATTTGGTTACAAGGACAATCAATGCATATGGCACACAAAGACCTACACATGATATCGCTATCATTCGAGTAATAGCGTATTGTTTGGTAGCGAATCAGTTTAAGAACTACGCGATAAATCTTTTTTTATCGATTAAAATAGTCTTAAAGACTTCATCACAACATAGGAGTTTGTTAGAAGATATAATCTTATGATAAAAAATATCCAATAATTTTTATTATTTATCAATTCATATATATTTAGAATCAGCACAATCGTCAAACAATTGGCTTTAGGACATAATTTCCAACAACTCTCACTTAGACTAAAGCCAATCAGTATAGTATCATATATCCATCTTCGATTTATCATCTCAAAACTCTTAGATACCGAGGCTTTAGTAAATAGATTGATCAAATTCTTCTTTTCATCGATCTTCTAAAGATTGACATCACCTTAACAGATTTCCTAAATAAAGTGGTAGCAATGCAGAATGCTTGGTAAGCTAATGGGACTTTGGCTCCTTGGCACGAGCTATGGCTCCAGTGCTATACAATATAGCAGGACCATCATCAGAGAATGCCACTCCTAGCTTGCCAGTGAACCTGTATAATCACATAGCTTCCTTGCAAACATTGAATGCTACAATGCATTCAGCCTTGCAATATGAATTTGGCTATATTGCTTTGCTTGAAACCTTTCCAGTAGATTGCTCCATTATTTTGGGATAAAAATATATTCCGACACGTTCTTGCCATTATTATGTCTAACTAAAAATTGAAATCAAATTCTATAAGTTTTAAGTCAGATTCTTCATAATCAAGTCATCGGTCCTTAGTATTTCTCAAATACTTAAGGATGTCCTACTAGTGATTCTAACCCAAATCTTGCAAGTATCCACTCACTATCCTAGTGAGTATACCATATCCGATCTCATACATAGTGTACATGATAGAATAAATTTTACTCATAAAAATTCTATGTATGTTGGACTAGAAAAATTCAAGCAACCTTTTAGATCTATCTCTATAGATCTTATCACTAAAATGAGAGATGCTTTTCTCAAATCCTTTATGGAGAACTATGATAATAGTGAAACCTTTATTTCTTGTTATATAAAGAATGTCATTTCTGATTTAGAGAATTTCATTTACATACAATATAAGAAATAGACTCATAGAACTATTAATCCATTTATATTTGCAAGGTTCTTCTTCGTTCTCAATGAAGCCATACATTTGATCACTTATCAAAATACATATTCGAACTTCAAAATATTTAGCATTGTCACAAAAGAAAATATCTCATTGTGGTTAATACCATAATGTTGATAATATTCTTAGACAACCAGACGAGCTTTGTAGGTCCCCACCTTCTCATCTGCACTACTCTGATTCTATTGAAGATCCACTTACACTCTATGGGCATTATCCTTCGAGTGGGTCAATGAGTGTCCATATACCGTTAACCTTCATGGACTCCATTTCGGACCTATGGCTTCAAGTCATTATTCAGAGTCGAACCTTTGCATGGCATCCATGTAGGTAATTAGATCTTTGTTGTTCTCATCGAGTTTAATAAGATCACGTCCCAAAACTAGATACCGAAGTCTCTATCCGATGGATGTGGTACTCTATCGGATCTCTTTCATGGTGCCTCTACAACAGGTTTCGAGTTTGATCTGATCAAATTTGGTTCTATGGGTTCACTAGATTGTGTCGGTTCTTCTACCTGTCAAACTTTATAAGTTTCACATTAAAGGCATCAGTACCTTCACCAAGATACTCTTTTTCTAAAAGAAATTCCGAACAACTCTTGTTCTTTAGCATGATAAAAGTTATATCTCCTAGATTCTTTCGGGTTATCCTATAAAATAATACATATATAGGATCTAGATCCAAGCTAATCGGTCTGCAAATACTCGACATAAAATAAATACTCCCAAACCCCAAGATAAGAAAGTATCGGCTTATGCCTAATCTATATCTCATTGGAGTCTTTACGATTGATTAATTTAGAATTCAGTTTAGAACATAACAAGTAGTCTCAAGAGCATAACCTTAAAAGGAGACTGACAGACTTATAAACCCCATCATGAATCGAACTATGTCTAACAAAGTTGATTCTAATAAGAGAGAATCCTATTCTCTTCTAGATATGTCAAAAGTTCACCGGAAGAGCATTCTCCTTTTTGGTTTGACCAAAAGATTTCAATGCTGTTCCAATTCATTTCTCTATCTTATTATAAATTATTTAAATATTTTAAATAATCTAAATTTATGATAAATATGTTCGTAGATCCAATATATCAGTATGTATTAGATTCAGAACATCATTGGCTCATTCATCTTTTCCAGCAAAAGATGACTTGGTCATCTTATTAAGGAGATAGGATTGACAGATTGATAATGATTTATAATTATTGACTTCAAGAATTATCTCTTATTGATTCTATTCTTATTTATATGATCGAGTCTAAATTGCCAAAGGTAGGCTTTCATGACATTATCTACTTTAGGATTTGTTTGATTGTGTACAATATACCAACAGATTGTGACTATTCATAAATATCATTTCTTAGTTGTCCATATGATTTTGACATCATTTATAATAAAATCATAAAATTATTAGATAATAGTGACAATCATTAAAATGATATTGTTAGAATTGAAAATAGGCTCGAGAATTCTTAAATTCAGGATTGGAACATAATTTCCAACCTCAATGTTCAGGAAGCTCTTGCTGTTTCCAATCTTTCTACTATCCTGAAGTTATTACAACAATTTGCATAGATTTTTAATATCCAATATCTAAGTAATAGTATCACAGATAGAGAAATCATAAGGTGTTATCATATAAGTATTTTGTTCAGCAATCCTTTGCTGATTTCTTAGCCTGTTCGGGTCAAGAAACTCTATCAGACTAGGTTAATCTTAGACTCTTTTGTTAGTTTGGACTCATTAGCCCAAGCATGACTCTTTGCATCTTTTTTTTTCTTTTTCTTTCTTAAAAAATTATTGCCACACTGAAGACACATTTTTAGAGGTATGAAAGAACTCCTTCAACATTCGAAGAATTTTCTCTCATTGAGCATCATCGAATTTACAACTAAATTCATGTTCTTTGCTGCTCTCAAAAACACCACATGATGATTTGATCATGTGGCCACTTTTGATAAGTACCTTTGATCGCATCATATGTGTTGGATGTGAAAACTTCAGGTGTTGGATCCATAATCATATGTAGGATCCATTCATGCTCTAGAACTATTCATAACTTTCGATACTAATTATCAAAGTTGGATCCTATAAATCAGTCACTATCAAACAGTGAATGGAGCAACGTACATCTAGCTATAACTGAAAGAAAAACACCAGACCTCTATGTTTATAAATTGATTAAACCTAAAGATTTGGACTTTAGTCTAAAGGTTCTCCCACTATTTTAGTCGAATTGGTAGCCTCGATCTCTAAACTGAAGAATTATCTTAATTTCTTAGTGGATACTAAAATCCACACAGACTGCATACAAGTCTGAGGATGGCTCAATCAACCCATATGCATCTATGGATAGGTTCTCAATCAATTATTTCTCTAAATAATTTTTAGTAATTAATTTTATCCTAGATTTTATTTTAGTAGGTGATGGGCCTCTACTAAAAATTTTGGTTAGGTCAAACCATTAACATAAACCTACTTAGTATTTCTAACTAATGAATGATCAGGTCTGAAGATGGCTCAGTCAACCCAACTATCATTAGATAGTACAATAGAGTCATCATATAATGAATGATAATTCCATCATTCAGAGAAAACACCAGACAGATGGCGCCTACAATATCAATTAGAAATAATGGATCCATCATTATTCACCTTATGGGAGGCTATAATCTAGTTATCTCCATAACTAGCTCATTTTATGAACTTAATAATTTAAAAAATTTGATAATTAGTTTCAAGAAGAGATGAGAAGAGATCAATCAGTAAACCATAATCCTCCCATTGACTTCACTAAGTCATTGAATTAGATTAAGATCATGCTGGTTGAACTGGTATCTAGATCAGTCACACTGATCAACCTTAATGATATGGGTCAACTCAGATCACTTAGCAATCTAATCAAGACATAATTCATCAAATTGGCCTGGTAAGTGAGATGGGTGGGAGGGTCTACTAAGCTTGCCTTAGACATTATAGAAATGGCTAGGTAAGCCACTCCTAATTAAAAATCATTGATCGAAATATCGAACTTACCTTAGACACTAATTGGTTAATTAATTTTGATTTGACCAACCTAATAATTCTACACTTAATTCTCAATTAAGTGCAGCATCAACATGGATTTAAGTTATGGTTTGGAAAAATTTCAACCTTTTATTTTATAAATAATTTATAATAAATATTATATAAATATTTTTTATTCTAAAACTGGGTTGACTCAATCAATATTAAGCTGACTACATAAGAAGACTAAGTCAACTTAGTTTAAAATTGGGTTAGCTCAGTAATTGTATGAGTATGATTCAAAGAATTTCAAATCTGAAAATTATTGCATAATACTAAAATAAAATCAATCATAAATACCTTTTAGATCATATCTAAAACTTTTTATGATTCAAAATTTTATTTTCTCATGATTAAAATAATTTTAATCATATAGATTAGATGTCTTATTTTTCATATAACTTTGTATCACATACAACAAATCTAGAATTTTGTAAAAAAATAAGTTCTTCCTTTCGTATTCTTCTTCATGGGATCTAATCACATGGCACCCCTACACATCATAAGAGCATTTCATCAAATGAGAAGAGAGGATCTTTAAACCCTTCTTGCTCGTATGACCAGATGGTCTGGTGATCAACCCAATCCAAGTACTTGCTAATCAGATCTTCTAATCTAATCATATATGATATATATATAAATTTAGATCTAATTTAAATTACATCAGATCTGATTATAATTTTAGATCATATCTAAATCAGATCATAAACATAACATGCATGACATAAAATCTGATTTTATCAACGACAGCACAAATTAGGACAATCTTTTCACTGTAAGAGATAAATCCTACAGTAGGATAATCTTATATCAGTTTGTATGATCAATCATTAATTAAATTTAGATCAAAATATCATATATCAGATTTAAATAAAAAAAAATTTTATATTTCATATACACATATAACATGTCATAACGAACCTGGCTCTGATACCACTATTGGTGAACGTAGGCGATTTCAACATGTATTTTGAATTTTTTTTAAAAAAATTACAGTGAAAGACTATTAGATTAATTAAATTAATCTAATATATATATAATCTAATTATCAAATTAACCTACTTTAAAATTTATGATATGTTATGTTGTATATAAAATCTAAAAAATACTGAAAATAAAATTAGCATGCATGCATGTGAGCAGTAGATCACATCTACTTCTAATTTGAGTTCAGAACTCGATACCAAAGCATAGGTCGATAATCACTGCTATTGAAAAGATGGTAGATAAAATTTTTACTGATTGCTCATAGCCGCACACGCATCCGGTCTCTACGAAAAATCCACTCGAAGCCCCGATTTGATTGGTCTTCTCGAAAGTGCTAGCTCGCACGAAGATCTTCTTCTTGACTGATCTGAATCTTTTCTTCAAATCTTTAAAGTTTTTTCAAAGATTAAAGATGTACTACTAGAAAAGATGAAGAGGTATAAAAAATATGGAGAAGAAAATAATTTTTTTCTAATTTATTTTCTCTTCCCAAACTCTTAGAACCAAAAATCTAAAATTCAGATTTTTTACGCACACCCCAAAAGAGAGGACCCTTCTCTCTATTTTTTACATCATGAAACATGCCCAAAATTTTTTCACATGAAGATCTCTCTTCTGGTATCTTACACATATAAAAGAAACCAGAAAAGCCCCTTTTATAGGCATGTAAGGAGGTGGGGTGAAGAGTTCTAGTGATCCTGGACTCTTACAGGATTCCACCTCCCTTCATAACTCTATATCTCAAAACATGTCAAAAAAATATGGAACACCTCTTTTCATATTTTTTTATAGTAAATCAATTCTCTAGCTAATGTCTCACAAAAAATATCCTCAAAATATTACACATATAAGGATAAAAAAATTTATTGGCATGGAAAGATTGATTTGGATGAGAATAGATTCTCCTAATAAAGAATATTTTGAAATTCAATTTTAGAATCTTTCTTTTATCAAAACTAAATTAGATTTTTGATGTCAGATAGAGAAGGAAAATAACTCTTTAGTGTGAAAAAATCTTATACAAAACAATTTTGTGCATAGAGATATATGGCATACAAACTGGGTTGGCACAGGGAGAAGAGTCCTATTCCAATATGGACTCTTAATTTTTTTATTTGAATCTAAATCAAATCACATCTGGTTTAGTCTAAATAAAATTTATAAAACTCAATCTAATTAAGTTTATAAATTTTTAATCAAATTTTAATCAAATTAAAAATTGATTGAACTAAAGTCCTAATCAAATCAGGGACAATTCTCCCTTAGCCATTAGGTCATCTCATAACCTAATCGGGTCCAACCTAATTGAATCCAATTCAATTAAATTTTAGTTAATCCTCCTTGCTCAATCAAATTAAGCTAATTAGTAATTTAATTATTAATTAATTCTCTATTAATTTATTAATATTTGATGAATTAATTTATTATAATTTTTGTATAAGGTTAATCATCAATTGAATTGACAATTAAGTCTTTGAACGATTCTCAATCATTGATCAGCCAAATGATCAGTCAGAAACTTCTTTTGAGTGTAACCTCATAGGTTTGAATCTAAGTCAGTAGCACAAGAATACCTTTCTGAACCAATTGATGTAACCATCTAGCAATAATAACCCGACATTCGAATAGGTCGAACGATGGGAAAGCAACATTCAAGAACCTATTGGCGTATGGTTACCGTATAATTCATCCTTTGATCCTAATGCTCGAGGATGACCTAGAATTTAACTGTCAATCCTAGATAAGTCATCCATATTATATTTTAATCTTTTTTAAATCCATCACGTGGATTATCCAGATTCAGATTTTGCTAAATTGAAATACACTGATGCATATCTCCTACTAATTTAGAGGGATCAATCCCATCTTGACTCATGCACTGACTTGACAAGTACTTGATTGAACTTAAAAATCTTTCATCACTAAATTAAAAACTCAGTTAATCTGGCACTAAAGTACAGTGAGTTGCTTGAAAGTCACCATGGTGATCTTAGGTTGGAGGAACACTTATATCCATACCCTTCGCGAGCTACCCTTGACAGCAGAGTGCTCCACAGTTGGTCACGTTCCGTAATGATGTACTCCTACATCTCACTTGCATGTCATACTAGTGTCTCTACACTATTTAGTTATGAGAACAACCAACGTATATGGCACACAATGATCTACACTTGATATCGCTATCGTCCTAGTAATAGTGTATTGTTTGGTCGCGAACCAGTTTAGGGACTACATGATAAATCCTCCTTTATCGATCAAAGTAATCCTAAAGACTTCATCACAATATAAGAGTTTGTTAGAAGATGTAACCTTATGATGAAAAATATCAAATAATTTTTATTATCTATCAATTTGTATATATTTATAATCAGCACAATCATCAAACGATTAGCTTTAGGACATAATTCCCAACAGTTTTAAGAACTAAACGACAAATCCTCCTTTATCGATTAAATATAGTCTTAAGGACTTCATCATAATACAGGAGTTCAAAGAAGATGGACAAAATATGATCAAAAAATTAAATAATTTTTATTAATAAAAATTTATATACAATTTATAAATTAGACTAAAGTCAATCAGTATAGTATCGTATACTCATCTTTGACTTATGATCATCAAACTCTTTGATTTTGAGAGCTTTAATAAATGGATCGGCCAGGTTCTTCTTTCCATCAATCTTTTGAAGGTCAACGTTACCTCAATCCATGATCTCTTGAATAAGGTGGTAGCAGCGTAGAATATGTTTAGTGCACTAATGGGACTTCGGCTTCTTGGCTTGGACAATGGCTCTAGTGCTGTCGTAGTATAACAGGATAGAGCCATCAATGAAGGGTGTCACTCTGAGCTCACTGATAAATTTTTGTAACCACACAGCTTCCTTCATGGCATCAGATGTTGCGATATATTTTGCCTCGCAAACAAAATCTGCCACGATGTGCTGCTTGGGACTTTTCCAATAGATTGCTCCACCATTCAGGATAAAAATATATCCTGACATACTCTTGCTATCGTCATGATCTAACTGAAAGCTGGAGTCGGTGAACCCTACTAATTTCAAGTCAGTTTCACTATAGACAAGCCACTGGTCCTTAGTATTTTTTAAATACTTAAGGATGGTCTTCACAATCTTTCAGCGGTTTTTTTCTGAATCAGACTGGTATCTACTCACTATCCTTAATGAGTATGCCATGTCTGGTCTTGTACATATCATGATGTACATTATAGAATCTACTATTGAAGCATATAAATTTTTACTCGTACGTCCTCTCTTGAGAAGTTATCGGACAATCCCTCTTCGAGAGAAAAATTTCATGGCCTATCTAGAGATAGCCTTTCTTGAAATTCTTCATGCTGACAAACACCTTCTGTTCTGTAGTGAGGGAGAAGCAGTACCCTTTAGTTTTCTTTGGATACCCTACGAACAAGCATTTGTCAGACTTTGGTCCAAGCTTATCTATCTTTAAATGCTTGACATAAGCTGGACACCCCCAGACCCTAAAGTGTGAGAGCACCGGCTTACGTCCAGTCTATATCTCATATAGAGTTTTATCAACAGACTTACTAGGTACTTTATTCAGAATGTAGTAGGCAGTTTCTAAAGTATATCCCCAAAAAGAGATTGACAGACTCACAAAGCCCATCATAGATCGAACCATGTCCAACAAGATTCGATTTTTTCTCTCTGACACCCCGTTATGTTGTGGTATTCTAGGAGGGGTCTACTATGAGAGAATCCCATTCTCTTTTAGTTATTTCAAAAACTCACTGGTGAGGTATTCACCTTTTGGATTTGATCGAAGGATCTTAATACTCTTTCCAGTTTGTTTCTCTACTTCAGCACAAAATCGTTTGAACATTTCAAATGATTCTGACTTATGCTTCATAAGATAGATATACCTATACTTTGATAGGTCATTTGTAAACGTAATGAAGTAGTAGAATCCTCCTCTGGCACTTATATTCATAGGCCCACATACATCAGTATATATTAGACCTAGGACATTGCTGGCTTTTTCACCTTTTCTCTTAGAAGATGACTTAGTCATCTTACCAAGTGGACAGGACTCTGTTAGAAAATCAGGTAGGTAGTATGTGTAGATTTCAAAACTTTGAAAACAGACAGTGAAAAATAAAATGGATTAAACTCTTTAACCCCACATGCTAGATATCAGATCTAAACCTACCCAAGCCTAGGGAAAGCACATATTATCAATCTGAAATTTAGAAAAATTTTATGAGATCAGATCTTATTACCTTTATGCGGGTAGAAATTCACCACTATTGATGATCTCGGATTCGTAGAAGGTTGAGCCGCACATGTGTCCGACCTCTACAAGTATCTACCGAGATCGATCTCGAACTTTTTTTCTCATATGAGATTCTTCTTCTCAAGAAGAACCTTGACCTTGAAGACTTTGATCAACTCTTTTGATCTTAACTGTGAGATCAAGTCCTTGATCTGCAGTCTTCTTCTTCTTCTCCTCGATCCTTGATCTCTAAGTCACCAGAACTTCTTCTAGACATATGGAAGAGAGAGCACCCAACTTTTGGGTATGGAAAGGAAGAAAATGATGAGAGGAGGCATGGAGATGGAGAGATTTGTTGATCAAAAATTTATTTTTTTTTTATGAAACCCTAGAGACCACCCTTTATATATAGACACTGTCCTGACACATATCAGGAATCCTATCAACTTAAAAAGATAGATCCTTATCTCATAAGAATCCTCTACCTTTTAAATCTGATTTATACCAAATAAAATTAGATATAAATAGTAATTAATCAGTCTTTTTAAGTATGTACAACAAGCATCCATAGAATACATGTCAGGTGGTTGGGGCGCCAACTCTTGGCACCCCACAAAGGGATCTCTAGCCAAAAGAGATGGGGCATGGACCCCACTCTCTCTCTTCCATGCCATGACACATAAGAGGAGGTGAGCCCCTCTAGGATATGGTGCTCAATAATTTTCAAAAAGAAAAAGATGCATCACATATTCTTCCATCTATTCCACATGCATACTTAGAGATAATTAGGAGATAAAGAAAAGATAATGTTAGGATAATTATGCCAACTAATTGACTTAGTCAAATTCTCTTGAGCTCACAATTAATAGTTCAATTAAACCCAAATAAATTTAGGTTAGGTTCAAGGCTATGGACTTGATCAAATCAAAGTCTCGAGAAAAATTAAGTTTAACCGTGTGCTAGCATGGTTCTCATAAACCTAATAGGATTTCAATAAACCCTAACCCAATTAGAACTTCATAAGTCCAATTGGTAAATTAGAGATTAAATCACTTAATATGTGATCCCATATGTTCCATTCTATATGGTAGTGAGATATATTGTGATCTCTATCACAATATCATCGAAACTTTTTTTAATAGATTGAAATATTTTTAATTCTACCCTTTGAGGGTCGTCGATCATCAAGATGATATCCGATGAGTCTCACAATCCACCAGTGACACCTAGCAGTATATAGTGGCAACTCAGTAGAATAAAAGTACGAATCTTTAGGTGTAGTTATCGTATGATTTAGTCTTTCTATCGTGAGTCCCGACTTGATAGAGGTCATGGAGAGCTCGTCCGACTCTATCATCAGTCATATGCTAAATTGACTCGATTCAAGTTCATTTGTGAATTTCATGGAAACTCTTTTTCAGTATTCATATTTGCTTTGGCCAAAGACTTGCTGAACTTAGTCTTACAAATCGCATAGGACTTCTTCTTTTCTACCAAGGTTAATAGATCCCATCTAGGTGCATCTTACTCCAAACAGTAAATCTGAACCTACTGAAGCCAACATACACAGCAAGGACCTAAATGACTAGGGACCAAAGAAATGTACAATCAAACCCAATAGCCTCGCTGCGAAT